>NW_009703779.1:0-15363 GCF_000703405.1 Apaloderma vittatum | reverse complement strand
TCTTAGAGGTCTTTTCCGATCTTAATGATTCGATGATTCTAAGGGATCTTCAAGCCCTGACCTGCTCCAAGCTGCTGAAGAAGACTGGAAACCTAGGCCTGATCTGAAAAAAGAAGCAGGAAGTAAAATATCTGACTTCTGAGTAATACATCCATCTCTTCATGAAGGGGGATGAGAGTAGACCTGGGAGAGGTGCCTGGGCTCCCTGGAGGAGGTGGCAGAGAAATGCCCAAAATGAGACCTTCATTGGTGTGAAGCAATAGGAAATTCAGACTGCAAGGGGATTGTTGGAAGTACCTCATCTTTCTGAAAATGAGGGCATAAATCAAGGCAAGAAGGGAAGAACTGAAGCCTGAACAGGATTTAGAAAGCAGAATCCTCTCCCAAAGGCAGATGTTAATGTAGTACCTATGGGCCACTGAGCACTTGGACTCACATCTATTTGTTTTGGCAAGTGTATTTATGGTTCACAGAATCAGAATCACAGAATCACAGAATTGTTGAGGCTGGAAAAGACCTCTGAGATCATTGAGCCTGTGACTCAGCACCATCACATCAACTAGACCACGGCACTAAGTGCCACATCCAGCCTCTCCTTAAACACCTCCAGGGCCGGTGACTCCACCACTTCCCTGGGCAGTGTGCATCCCAGTGCCTGAGCACCGTCTCCATGAGGAAGTGTTTCCTGAGATCCAACCTAAGTTAGACCACCGCAAAACACTACATAACAACGTCCTCTCCTACCTTTTTCGACAGAGGTGTCTGTGAGTGACAAATCAGTGCTATCCATGACAGCAGGGTAGTTTCCCTGTGAAAGTCTGTAGGGTCAGGGGCTGGGCTTTGCTGCTTTCTTACCTTCTGCTATACTTGAGGCCACAGGCCCAGCTGGAACACATCTGGGACATGTATGTGGGCACCTACACTCTGCTAATCAGCAATAATAACTGAGATAACAGTGATTTTGTGCAGATCACTCCTCAAGCTACACTTCTTGTAGAATGGAGGGAAAATATATACCGATGAAAACCAACTTCTGTTTCAGTTCTGTAAATCAGTAACAATAGAATAAGGGATGTTACAAAAAAGTCAGAATGCACATTTTAATACAGTTCCCTTCATGCAGTCTGTACTATAAATGACAGGCTACTAAGTGACATTCTCCATGTTGTCCTGCATTTTAACTCCCTAATTTGACTATTCAATTTGAACTACAAATGCGACATTTTCTGGATTTTAAAACCTCCTAGCTAATGGAATAGATGTCTTCAACATTGTCTTATAAGAAAAAGACGGGCTGTGCCAAATTAATTTCATTTCTTTAATTTAAGGGTCGCACACTTGCTGCTGGATAAAAAATAGTATGAAGTTGAGCACGGTTGGCTAATAGTAGAAATATAATTTCTCATTTTTGCTTTATGTTTGCTAAATACAAATTTACCTTCAGAGTTCGGCCAAGAGGAAAAATATCAACAATATTAGCATCTGACAAATAGTCTATTTGATCTTTTTCTTCATTAGACATCTTTTAAAGAGACTTAGTTTAAAGAAAATTAAGAGTTCCTTTTCTATGACTGCAGAGATTTTATTTTATAATTTTCCTTTAAACATTTATAATCTTTTAATAGCCGGGGTTTTTTTCCAGACAACATGACAATAATTGCTAGATGAAAAAATGAGTAGTTTGATCAATCTTGAATGCTGGCTTGATCCTATTTCCATTGAAGTCAGATAGACTTCTTCAGTAAGAAGAGAGTTGGAATTTGCTTCATGATTGTTTCTTTTCTCCTACCAAATCCTCTTTCACTCATCCAAGAGAGTGTGGAGTTCTGCTTTCAATCGCAGTGCTGTAAATCTGGTCTAACTGCATTGATTCAATGGGCTTATTTTTGTAGAGATTAGTATAAATGAGAGAAGGATTTATCCCAGTTGGATTCATCCTTCTTGTTAGTGAAGCAATGTACTATATATTTAGTTCTATCAATAAGACTTTCCTATTATTAACTTCTTTTTGAGTCTATGTATGGAAACAGATGGAATATATCATAGTCTTTAATAGATATGAAAGGTACAGCATCCCAGGAAAAAAAGGTTTTTATTTGGCTGTGGTTTTTCATCTTTTATCCTGAAATTTTAAAATAGCAACAAAGTGACATGCGTTGCTATCCATTGCTCATTTTTTTGTTGTTGTTTAACTGTCCTAGATGTTGTGACTGCTGACAGAATCATAATTGTTTGAAGGGTTGAATCCTAAAGAAAGAAGCACACAAGGTGATGTTTATTATTTACAGCACCCACAAAGTGCTATAGGTAGATCTAGAAACACATTAATGTTGACAACTCATGGTTAATGAAAGGGAAGAATGTGAAGACAATAGATTGAAGAAAGGCAAAATCTGACAAAATTCACGTGCTCATTGTTGCGCTTAATGTGGGATTTTAGCTTGAAAAATTTCTAATTGAAATAACAAAAATTCTCTACTATAGTTACAAGAAAACAGGAAAGGAGAGGGACTTTTCTAGACAGAGGGCAGAGTCTTAATTTGAAATCTTGGAAGGAGCTTTTTTAATGTTTAACTTTGTAGAAAAACAGTTTAAAGTGGGTGCTGTGATAATCTGAGAGCTCTTGGGCGATCTGAGTTACTACATTTCAGAGCCAAGAACTTCCTTGGCATGGATTTTTTAGATGACCCTTGACATAGTTATTTTTGCTGCAGTTTATCCAAACAAGAAGGGACTGTGCTTAGAAATTTGGAATATATTCAAACAACAAAAGAGGAAAAAAGATAATTTTGTTCTCATAAGTTCTGATACGCAAGTTTTTGTGTATGTATACATTTTAGCTCTCTGTTTTCCACCTGTACACATGTGTTCCAAGAATTATGCAAGATAATTTAAGCATGTGTGCCCTGTCTGATACGTTATTTATAAAGCAGGAGCCATTACACCTTCATTTAGAGTTTATAACTCTTTTCAGGAAGTTTAAATTATTCATCTTTAGAAAAGGGATACAAAATCTAATTCTGATTTGAGCATGCCATTTCAAACCACCTTGGTTCTCATTAGCGTTCTCATAATCTAATGTTAGATTCATTACCGTCTAAAATTATTGCAATCTGCTGCCTTTTGTTTTGATTCAAAGTCCATAATTGTGCTACACGATGTCAGTAATTACTGAGGCTGCTTTAGGAAGATACGCAAAGATATGGCAAGAAAAGATGATCAAGCCAAGTTTAGATTTATTATGTGGTTGTACATGTGCGTCAGAAACTACATTTTAGTAGTGTATCTGTTTACACTTGATATTGCGTAGATTCCAGAAAAGGAGGAATTACGCTGGAAAGCAAATTAAATATAGCCTTGAATCATCCAAAGGAATCATCCGAAGGAAAGGATTCCTAGCTGCATGAGCATGAAGCTTCTATTGTATTTAATCTTTTTTTACTCCGGTTTCTTTTAAAGACAATATATGTTCTTCTCTTTGTGGAACCTGCTCCTCTTCCATGCAAAACAATAAAACAAATATTCATACCTGCTGAAAATGAATAAATGTTGCTGACTTCAAATTATGTTACAGATCATATAATTTAAAAGACAAAAATAGTCACTCTGTAAATGGTAATCCGTGTTATTCGTTTTATCGTGTCCTTGTAAATGAATAAGGCAGTCTTTCCACCCCAAGAGACAGAAATACAGAATCATAGAATGTTCGAGGTTGGAAGGAACCTCTAGAGATCATCTAGTCCAACTCCTCTGCCTGAGCAGGATCCCCTAGGGCAGCCACACAGGAACGCATCCAGGTGGGTTTTGAAAGTCTCCAGAGAAGGAGACTCGACATCCTCTCTGGGCAGCCTGTTCCAGTGCTCCATCACCCTCACAGTAAAGATGTTTTTCCTCAGGTTGAGGTGGAACTTCCTATGTTCTAACTTAAACCCATTATTTCTTGTTCTGTTGCTGGGCACCACTGAAAAGAGATTGTCCCCTTCCTCTTGACACCCACCCCTCAGATGTTTATATATATTATTATGATCCCCTCTCAGCCATCTCCTTTCAAGACTAAACAGCCCCAGTTCTCTCAGTCTCTCTTCACAGGAGAGATGTTCAAGTCCCTTAATCATCCTGATAGCTCTCCGTTGGACTCTCTCCAGTAGGTCCCTGTCTCTCTTGAATCAGGAAGCCCAAAACTGGACACACTATTCCAGATGTGGTCTCACCAGGGCAGAGTAGAGGAGGAGGAGAACATCCCTAGACCTGCTGGACACACTTTTCTTAAAGCACTCCCAGATCCCATTGGCCCTCTTGGCCACAAGGGCACATTGCTGTCCCATGGACACCTTACTGTCCACTAGGACTCCAAGGATTAAGTGAGTTTCATTTCTAGTGTTTGTTTCCACATACATTATTATGAACATTTCACTAATGAGATTCTACAAAGAATATGAAAATGTGAAATATATGTCTAGAATAGTTTACTATAATACTGTAACATTACATCACCATTTGATCCATCATTAAAAAAATTCTAGCCTTGAAGTAGCCCGAATCCACTAAAGGGACACAGCAATGTGAGTAATGTTGTCTCTCTGTTATTTTTCATAAGGTTGAAAAAAGTGGATATGCAGGTGTTGTGGTGGGTGCAGAATATCACATAATTTAAAGGCCCTAGTTTTCATCCATTGAAATTCCATTTCTTTTAAAAACTTCTGATCTTGCTGGACAGAACCAGTTGATTTAGATAATTTTGGTAATTTTCTCCATCTAGATTTCATTTTTCATTGCATTCTAGTACTTGTGACCACCTTTCTTGTAGAAGCTTGTATTATTTTGGAGGCAGATGAGACTTTTTTGAGTAATGAAAACAGAATTTCTGGCTAGAAGAGCAATAGATCTTTTATGTTGTAGTTTCTGATCCATCAAATTAAAGGACTTTCCATTGGAAGTAGAAAGAAGTAGAAGAATGCTGTAAAATGTCAGAGTTCTGAAATACATGTATTATTACTGTATTATCACTTAGCATTAAGAAAGATTAAGGGAAATAATAGGAAAATCAAACTGCAGCTTGGCAAGAAAAACCCCCAAAACTTTTCCTTTTGGCTTTTCATGAAGAAAGGAAAAGCGTCCAGTTTGGTGGCAGTTAACAAAGTCAATTTGTGGAAGCAGCTATAAATCAAGTGCTGCTTTGTTACACTGCTGCACATATGGAACAAGTAGGATTACTGCAATAGCCATTACTTTAAATTTGAACTACTGAAAATGAGAATGTGATGTTTCCTGAAATCACTCGCCAAAATTTAAGAGGAAAGACATAGTAAGAAGAAAAAATTAAGAGAAAAAATCATAATAAAATCAAATGTCAAGAAATTACAGTAAATTGACTAACATTACTTCTCTTATCTAGTCCTTATTCTTATTTTGAGACGTTTAAGTGTTGATGTTTGTTGCAAATAATACGAAAGAAGGAAAAAAGAATCAAAGCAGGCTGTAGACAAGTGTGATGACTTGTGTTAGAAAAACAGTATTAGAAAAACAAGCTCCCTTTCCAGATTAAAGGTGTTGTTGCCAGTTGAAACAAGCAGCAGATTATTGTTGATTACCAGCATATTGAGATAGAAGATATTTGGAAATTGGCCTCAGATCACTTGGAGAATTCAGTAATCAAAGAATCATAGAATTGTTTATGTTGGAAAAGACCTTTAAGATCATTCAGTCCAACTGTTAACCTAGCAATGCCAGGTCCACCACTAAACTGTGTGCCTAGGCACCACTTCTACACATGAAAGAGGTGAAACTGGCTTCTCTGAAGGCTTTAAAAAACCCCTAATGCAACAGGCCAGAGTAAAAACTCTTTACTCCCACTGCTGGACAAAGATTTACAACAGTATTCCCATGGAAGTATTGCCCGTCTGATTTTAGAAGAAAGTTAAAGCAATTGGTGGCTAAATTAGACTCAGATTACAGAACACCAAAAATTGGCTGTATTGAAGCAAAGCTGAGAAGCTCTTAGGGGAAAGCTGCTTAACTGGGAGAGAGGTTCTGGTTTTGCTTTTGCAGAACAATATTAATGACTTTTTTGTTAGGATCCCATATTGGGGTATTTGTCTTTCTACCTAGGCCATTTTGAGGTCCTCATCTCTTCCTTCTCACCTCAAGCAGGAGGATTTTAGACTTCCGCAAGATAGCCCTCAGAAAAAAAAACACCAAATGCCAAAACAACAAAAAAATCTAAGAACCCCCTCAAACCACCTCCACACTTTCCTCCTCCACTCCTCACACCAAGCACCTCTCCTCATCCACAAAATACATCAGCAGCCCTAGCTGTTTAGTCTGGTGTGTCTGGTATTGGTCAATAACAGACAGAGGGCACAGCAGTAAAAGGACCGTAGATCAGTTTAATACAGCAAATTTAGTAGTGTAATTGTAGTGTTATCACAGTGCCAGCACAGAAGTACATTATCAATTTCTTTTTAAAAAGAATAGATTGTATTGCAGGGCTGGTGTCAGAAAGTGCATGAAGCTGATGCAGCATGCCAAAGATAGGCTGTTCCTGGAACTGGCTATTTAACGAGAATAATGGCACGGCAGCATCGATGTGAGAAAGCGTGGCGTGTAACATTTGCTGATCTGACTAAGAAAAATATGGTCTGATGCTACCTGTGTGGGTGTACAGTGGTCAAAATGAAGACAAAGGGGGAAATCGCTTTGGTGTTGCGTTATATATCCAAAGCAAACAAATCAGTTTCTGTTAGCAGCATGCCAGTTAGGTTTGATGAAGAATATGCTATGAAAAGATATGCCCAAAATTCATCTGAGATGAATTTTTAGAAGTCTGTTGTGCAGTATTAGGAAGGAGATATTGCTGTTCTCGTTGGGGCAAATATCATGAAGTGAGAGTTACTTAAAATGCATACAACCTGAACCTAATTTCAATCTGATAGTACTGATATATCTGCAAATACATTTTTCTTATCCTGTATATAGTAAAAGATATGCCTTCAACCTTACCATCTTTTTTTGACTATAACTGTTCAAGGGAAACTGTTTCTGTGAATTACAGCTCAGGGTATAGTGCCCCATACAGACAACTTCTTTGACCTGGGAGAACTTTGACATTTCACTTATTTTTTCTTCAAAAATTAAAAATATAATTTCCTTTTTTAAAATTTTGAATATGGTATTTTTCTTTCAATAACATTGAAAGTATTTATTACAGTAAAGCCATTCATTTTATATTTTATTACTTTATTTAGGCTTACGATAGAATTAAACTGTTTTGAATTCGAGTCCATGTGGGTGTGTATTTTATTTAATCCTTTGGTTTAATTAATATATACCCATGAAATATTTTGCTTTCCTTGAATTATTATTTCCTGACACAAAAATATATTTTGCCAGGATATTATTGGCCAGCTACTGTCACTATTTTCTCTAAGTATTAAGGATACAACTACCAGTCTTACCTTACAGTGGAGACGGATTGTATTTGTGGGTGACCGAAGAGCTTGCTGAAGTCGGCATTTCTGGAAGTGTGTTGCTACAACAGCTTTGAATATGAAACTGTCACCAAATATAAAAAATAGTGAAGTTTAAAATGTATTTCTCAGATACACTGCCAAATTTGAGTTCTCACTCCAGAAGAATTAATTTGCAGGTTGTTTTACTAATTAACTTCAATGTTAAAGTATTTCTGGAGGATTTATTCTGTTACAAACTAAAATATTTGGGACAATCTTGCAGCTTTAAAATGTTCTAATTTCTTGTGAGATCTGATGTTAATATGAAATCAGGAATATAAACTTGTGTAACAAGAATGTCCTGATGTAATAGGTTAAATATTTAAGCACTATATGACAGTGATGCTGTTGTAATTTCTTCTTGTGTGAATCCAAGACAATTCTCCTGACCTTCATGATTTACACAGATGAATCTCCAAAATTTGACTGAGCCTTGCAGAATTTAGGCTTCTCATGGTCTGAAGTGAGCAAGACAGTTCTGGGCATATGGAAGCTGATTTCTGGAAAGCTTTCACAGAATAAGTTTTGATTTAATTTTTCTGTTGAATTCAATTGTTAACTGAATTTCTTAAATATAAGCATTAAGATGTTGTGAACCTTTTCAATCAGGAGAGACAGTGTATTTCATATATGGTCAACAGTGTTTAAATAGTGTATAATTTTGTAGCATAGAAAAGAAGCTGCAGTGGAGTTCTCTACATAGTTAAGTTGGGTGTTTAGCCATGTGTTTCACGTGGTCAGAGTTTTTACACTGGGGATGCAAATGTAATTGAAGTGCCTTTGGAATCTGTGGTTGTTTCACATATTTCAGTTGGGTTGTTGTGTGTGAAATACAAAGATGTTTTACATTGACTGAGGGACCATTAACCAAAGCAGAAAAGAGAGAAAGAAATTTCATTCTTCCATCTTTCCACAAGTCACTAATACATCAAACTGAGTTTTGGTAAACAATGCCTTATTTTCCTGCCTGTTGAGCAAAGGGTATTATTTCCTTTCACAAACATGTGTGGGAAGAAATTGGGGAAAATGGCTACTTACACTGTTTAACTATGACTGACAAATCACGAATGTCATCAGAGAGTTGTTTCATGTCAAACTGTTTCAATTTATTGTAATAAACTGACACAATGTATACTAGTAGTATATGTTGGCAGATATAACCTAGAATCTTTTGTTTCCCTCAATAAAAGAAGAATGTAATTTGATCATTTGAGAAAGGAGAAATTTTCCACTCATTTGTGACCCTCTGTGCTGCCATGAGAAGCAGCCTCCCCTTTACCTTCATAGGACTTCGGATTAGGCCTTTCAGGAGCAGCCCTCGTGGAGAGCCATGCATTTTTCAAGCAGTTGGAAAACTTCTTTAAACACAAGGTAGCATACTGCCTTGTGAGAGAATTTGTGTCTTAACACAGAACTAGGCAGCCATCAGTTTGCTTTTCCGTGCCATTTCCTTTTACCTGACGCCGCGCAATCATCTTCATTTTCTCTCATTTCCTTAGTGAATACAAGAACAGTTTCTCCTTTAAAGAAATAACTGATCTGTGAATAATCCCATTGATTTATATCAAAAGATAGTTGCAGTGTGATTAAGAATCACTGAATTTTACTGTCGCTTTTTTTTGGCTGATTATCCTTCTGATTGAATACTGAGCAAGAATAGATTATTTGGGAGAATTGACTTATTTTTACTCATTTTAACTTTAAAAATAAATCCTATGATCATGCATCAGAATCTGAGGTCCTATATTCTGTATTTCCAGCACATCAACCAGTGTGAGTTTCAGGGATAGAATTTTATCTCATAGAATCATCAGTAGCACCTAGAGGCACTACCACTGTTGCTGATAGACTCAACCTTGGCCAGTGGTGGGTCTGTCTGAGAGCTGTCAGGCGTTGGCTCTATTGGACATCAGGGAAGCTTTTAGCAGCTTCTCACAGAAGCCACCCCTATAGTCCCCCCTTCTGCCAAAATCTTGTCATGCAAACCCAGTGCAGGTGTGGTGTAGCTTTCAAACAACTTGTTGAGCGCGTGGCTCCGTCAGTGCCTTCCATTTGCAGCATGGCGCTGCATCTAGCCTGGGTATGTCTGGAAAACTTTTGTGAAAGTCTCTTCCTGGGTAGTCCATGCCATGTAGGAAACTATCTTTGGAAATACAGCGTACAGCTTTGTATTTCTATGAGGGTGCTTAATGCGGAACAGTAACAGAAGCAGTGCCCTGCTCTCAGCAGTGACAGGGTCACTTTAGCCCCTGCAGGAATTCCTTTTCAATTTTTCACACACTTAGACTCAGACAGATCTTTTATAATGTGTTTTGGTGTGTTTTTTGGGGGGGTTGTTGTTGTTTTCATGTATTTACAGCAAAACAATTCAGAAGTTGTTAAAAGCTTCACAGTCAATAGTGGGGGACTCAGCAGTCATGGATGAGAAGGAAAGTGCTTCTAACTTTTCCAAAGGGAACAGATGTACAAAGTGTGAATTTTGAAAAGCATCTAGATCTTATTCTTAAAAGTGGCTTTTGAAATCAGTATTTTAGGCTTAAGACTTTAACACTCAAGGAATCATAGGAGTCGAAGTGCTAAAAATTTGGGAGCTCATCAAGTGCTCTGCCCTTTAGGGACTTCACAGCTCCAAAATTAGCTGCAGGTCATTATTTGCATAAATGGGATGAAATCGGTCCTGTCAATGAGTATACAGACAGCTTTTCATTAGCTCCACTCAGTCTCGCAGCCTGCCATGGGTAAGCTGGCCCCGTTCCAAAAGCAAGGTAGCTATGTTAGCACCATGCTGTGCCTGAGCAAATATTTTCTGCTTCTCAGCAGGGTGCTTCAGCTGAGGCAGAGCTCTGTGCTAGGGCAGTGCTGTGATTTCTGAGGCTGGTCTGGCTCGTGGTCTTCCTACCTACCACAAGTCCTGAGCGGTTGTGCAAACCTCCCCTGAGGTATCTGAGGACAGAAACCTGCAAGCTGAGTGTGGAGCTTTCTAAGGCAGCAGTTCTCAACCTCTTCAGACTGATCACTTCCCTTGTTCTTCTTCGCTGTAACAGCTGAGCCTCCCGTTTGCATCCACACTCACACTTGCCCCATCCCACCAACCTCCTTCTGGGCTTTGGTGGCCCTTAGGCAGCAATGCTGAGCCTAGAAGACCTTGGGGACAACTTCGTATTTCTCTCCTCTTACCCTGGGTCACTGAAGCAATTGGCTTAACTGTTTTTCAGTTTGTGCTTGAGTAATCAAGGCAATAAAGACCATATTTTGTTTTTAAAATGTCATCTTCCACCTAATTTTTTTCATTTCCTTTGTTATCATTTCAAGGAAAAATGAATTCATTACAAAGAAGAAAATGGACACTAAACAGATATGTACAGAAACGTGAATATTAACTGCATCTGGCTGTTCCATCTCACACACTCCAAATGTTCTATATATTAGGTTAAAGACATTTTAATTTTTTTTGTTTGCTTTTCATTTCTTGATGGATTGTAAAACAAATACATTGTGGAATTTTTTGAAAATTACACCCTTAACTCAGGACTGTGAAACCAGGCCAATGCATTCTTCTCAAATTCAAATCTTTAGTATAGCCTGTAAAAGACTCCACATGAAGATTGTCTTTTACTGATACATGTCAGATATGGTAGCTAATAGAAAGTTACAGGAGAAAGATCTCCTAATGCTGTAATGAATTTTGTTGAACGTAATGAAAGAAATTCAACCTTTTTTAAAAAAAACCAGAAAATTTAATTTTGAAAGCCTGGTACAGTTCCCACTAAAATCAGCTGGATATATTTACAATTACTTTGGTAAGAGGTAGAATGACTCTTTCTAATTATATATAACTTAAGAATGATTGGACTGGGAAAAGAAGAAATTTCTTCTGGTGTTCTGGAAATTTATACTGCAGCAAGAGATCAAAATTGATTAATCTCAATATCAAATTCTAATGATTGAGTCAAAGCTGCAAAAGTATGTGATATATGGGATAATAAAGAGAAAAACAAAGTAAAAATATCAACAGATTACTCTACATCTAATCAGTTTCCTTGGTGTGGTGCTGGCAGGAATTTGCAGCAGATTTATATATTTCAGATAATATAGGGGAAGAGTTGGAGCCCCTGAGTCCTAAAGAAGAAAAATGTCTCCAAGCTAGTTAGTGTATGGGCTAAGAGATCTTTTAATCACAGGAATTATAAGTTACCTAGGTTGGTGATGAAATGTCACATCCCCTAATTGTTGCTATATATATCTGTTCTGCACAGATCAAAGGGGAAAACTGCTTCTGCTGCTCTTTGCCTGCTGTTCTTATGAATAAAAATATATTCTCATTTAACCATTTCATGTCTTTTTCATTAAAAAAAATCCACAATGAAACAAATTATGCTGCACCTGAGAAACGAAAAAGTAGCAAGAAATACCTTACAATGCCTGAGACTACTTTCTGCTCTGGGAATCTGGGACAGATCATGTTCAAATAAGAAGCTTTTGCTAGGAGCTGAATACTGGTAGTGGAAGGATTAGGTGCAAGACTGGTATGTGCACCTGCACAAATCTTGCAGTAGAAACAGTCAGAACCATTTCAAAAAGTAACAACTCTGGAAAATGGGAGCCTTTACCCTGCCTTCAGTGTACTGGCATAGTCATCTGTAATCTTGCTTGGTTGTAGTTGATAGAAAAAAAATAAATTTGTCTTTAACAAACTAACTAAATAATGTTTTACAATTACAATTTTTTTGTAATTTTTTGGTAATTTTTTTGTAATTTTGGCATTTATTTTTAACTGAATAGATAGTCTTGGTGTCCTTACTTGTGTCGTTATCCTGAGTGTGCAGTCAGCAGTGTTGCAGTGTAAGCAAAGGTGTGATCTGTTTGCACAAGAGACGCCAAAAAAGACCCCACTTCAGAGTAGGGTCTCCGCTGGAGTTTCAGCCCCTGGTACTTTATTTTAGATCTGGCATGCCTGCACACTGTTGTATGGCAGTATGTATGTTGTATGTAAACCCAAGAGGAAGGTCTAGATGTGTGGAACAGGAAGCGTTTTCAGCAATAAGGACTGAGCCCATGCTTTAGTGTCTTTCAATTAGCTACTTCTGTGGTCACATAACTCAACTGTTCTTAATTTTTTTATTAAATTATTCAAAACAAATTCAAAGATCTTTGATGCTAGGTGTGAATGATGTAAACAAAAGGCAAAAATAAAGTGACATGTTTGCTTTGAAACAATGAAATGTCATAACTTGAAGACAATCTTAAATTATTCTTATTAATTTATATTAGACATATCATAAACAGATTTCTGTGCAGATGCTTTGCCTGTTTGTAAAATGTGGTCTCATGGAATGTGCTGAGCATTACTTTGCTCTGGCTGCTGGTCATTATGGTGTTTTGTCAGAGTTTCAGAAAAAGAGAAATAAAAAGGAGACAAGGCTTCAAAGAAGCATTCGAGCAGACAAAGGCACCTAATGATGTTACATTATCTTCTATTCAGAAGTAGAATTTTCTGCTTGTAATTCAGCATGCTCAGAGCTGTCTGTGTAAAGGCTAATGTGGCAAGGACCAGCCTGGGCACCATTAAAGCCAGTGGTTAGCCAGAGACTGGCCATTATGTGAGTTGAGCTTACCCCCACTAACACCCATCTAGCTGAGGCCAGGCTGTGGTACAGACCCTTAGATCTGCTTTTGGGATAGGAGCTGTGGGTTCTTCACATTCTCTTCAGGAATTAAGAACTGAAACTGCAGTTTAATTTTTTTCACAGATTCTTTCTTCCCTCTGCCTCCACCCTGCCACAAACAAAATATGTTGTTTTGAGGCTCATAAGTTTATGACAGGATTTATAAGATTTTCTTTTGACCAAGTACATTGTGCGAGCCATACAACTTTTGGAAGTCAAGGCATAACTATTATAAATGATACTATGAATGTTAATGCATATGAATGTTCTTAAAATATAAGCAGATGCAGAAAAAGACATGAAAAGTATTGTATTAGGGACTATACCTATTAATTCAGCATAATTATTTCAGGTAACTTCATTGTAACAAGCACAATTTTTACCTCTCTGAAGTTGGCAAATTGAATGCGCATTTGTGTCACATTCCACCTCACTGCCTTGTCAGGCTAATGGAGGCTTGTTTGAACTGAAGAACTAACTTTTTAGAAAGCTTTTATGACTTTCTCAAATGTTACATTCTTGTTTTCTCATTCTTGCTTTCTTTTCTAAAATGGAAGGAAAAATGTAACAAAAGTAATCCATTTCTTTTTCCCAGGAAAGATGTAGGTAAGAAGTAATTTTTTATACACAGTCACTGCAAATGTAGTGTAATTCTCTTCCATTTGTCTTTCCTAAATGCAGACACAGTACTAAATATGGGAAATTTACCTTAAACTTTGATTGATGTGATGTAATCAAAGTGTGGTGGGATCATAAGTACAAAAGATGCATTTTGCTTTGGTTGAAATGTGAAATTAATACAAATGTGTGGCTTGGGGACCTCATGTTTGTGACATATTAATTGCTACCACCATTCTCATAGTTCCTGTCAAGCAGCCGGGCTTCTGGTTTTCATGCGTTTTTAGAAAAGAGTCCTTGGATGACTCAAAGTTGATACAAAAAGATAGTGAAATATCCCATAATGTTCCCAGAATCTGTAACTTCTTAGAGCAGTTAATCCTCCTGTCCATTTTAAACTTTATGTCTAGACTGCCCTGGAGGTATTTAAAAGACGTGTAGTAGAGATGCTTAGTGACGTGGTTTAGTGTTGGACCTGACAGTGCTGGGTTAATGGTGGGACTCAGTCTTAAAGGTCTTTTCAAAACCAAATGATTCTATGATTCTGAGCATAAATTTCACTGAGAAGTCACATGAGGCTCCTGCAGTCCATAACTTCAGGTGCTGTGTTCTGGTCTGAGAGCAGAAATTCTACATTTTCTAAACCCCAGCATCCATGAAGATCCAGGTCAGTTCCACCTGATTGCCAGAAAAAATCTAATCAGAGCACCAGAGAGAAAGGTCTTATGCTGAACAAATGAGCATTTCCCCAAAGATTCTTTCCACTGCTCTGCTCCTAACCAATACACACATCTAGTTTTTACCCTGATGCTGTAGTCTGTGTTGCTGAGGTAAGTTTGGATAGCACCATATCTGCATAGGATATCCTGGCTTTTAATAATGCAGCTGAGAGATGTATTATCAGTACCTAAAAATCTACCACACTAATCAAAATGGTGTGTGACCTGAAAGCAGTCTTAAGGCATTAAATAGATCCTGGAGTGAAAGGAAAAACATAGAATTATAGAATATCTTGAGTTGAAAGGAGCGTCGAGTCCAACTCCCTGCATCTCACAGGATTACCTAAAACTAAACCATATGACTGAGAGCATTGTCCAGATACTCCTTGAACTCTGTCAGGTGTTTTAGGTAAAATCTTTTCTGGGATGCTGTCAGAGTACACCAGGGTCCTTGGGTGTCCCCAGTGTGGATGGGCAGGGCCTGGCAGCCAGGGCCCATCCCAACTGCCCAAGCCAGGAAGCCCCAGCACCAGGTATTGGCACCTCTTTTGAGATGAGGAAAGGCCAAGGCTGGGCTGGACCTTGGGTCCACAGATAGCCCCAGCCCAGCAGGACCTACAGCCGGGCAGGGCAGAGATGTGAGAGCTGGAGGTTGGTCCTATTGCAGCATGGCTGAGCAGAGACTGACAGCCTGAGGGGGCTGACATGGGGTCCTGGGCTGTGGGTAAGGCAGTCCTGGGGGACTGGGTAGGGGCAGTCAGGCCAGTTATGCATCCAGGACCCCAACTCTTAATATAAGAAAGTATTTATTAAATAAAAAAGTTGGCACACCAGAAGGCTGTGCTGCCATTC
>NW_009703778.1:10439-13045 GCF_000703405.1 Apaloderma vittatum | reverse complement strand
GCTCCCCGCGCAGAGGCCAAGGCGCTCAGCCTCCTTGCACTAATTTCTACAATACAGCTTCACATAAGTAAAAAATGAATCCTCCTCACACCATAAAAGAAAACGTAGGGACAATCCAAAGTACATTTATAAATAATAACAAGGGTGTTCTGGGCAAACTGTTGTTTATTTCCATACGTAATTTGTCATGAAAAGCTAAATCTGAATTTAATTGTAAAACAATTAGTGCCAGAGTATTGTAGAACAGCCAGCAGCTTTTCTCTCTTCTGGTGGAGAATCCT
Source organism: Apaloderma vittatum (assembly GCF_000703405.1). Taxonomy (NCBI): domain Eukaryota; kingdom Metazoa; phylum Chordata; class Aves; order Trogoniformes; family Trogonidae; genus Apaloderma; species Apaloderma vittatum. The sequence goes on along the minus strand of NW_009703778.1, from coordinate 12,764 downwards.
CTTCATCACATTCTCTTCCCTCTGTTTCGGCTCTGCAAGGAGGCATGTGTCTGGAAAGAAAGGAATGTTCTCTCTCTCAGAGGAGATGTCTTGGTTCTGGCAGCCTTTTATGATTTTATCTTTGTCTCTGCAGTCTGAGACAGAAAAATGAGCTACGACCACCGTTCTGGGGTCTGCTCCTCGTGAGGTCCTGTGCTTGCTCTCCCGCTGTACGTGAACTCAGAAGTTCTGAAGCAGTATTTACAGTCAATTGGATTTAGGTCCCGCTGTTCCGTAGGAAAGCCCAGAATCAAACCATTTTTAACTGGGGCTTGATTTTAGTGCTTCCCTATTTGTCTCAGTAGAGCAATGCTTTTGATACTAGCAACAAAGGTTTATCAGTAGCTTCCTCTTGGGAAGAATTTAGCCCACAGCTGTTTTTCTGCTTTAACTGTTCTCTGCTCTGCTCCTTCCACTTGTTTGTTCAGATGATTTGTCCATTCCCAACCACTGAAATTCTTCAGCTCTTCTTTTTTTTTTTCTCCTCACGAAGCAGAAAGCTGTCCTCAGAGTCTCACACTTACCATGTAAGCTTCTAGTAGTTTTAAAGCCTTTTTTAAAAAACAAAACAAAACACAAAACCAAAACCCGAAACCCAACAGGAACCTTAGACTAAGCTGAAATAGAACAGTAGCAGTGCTCACTGTAATGCTAGGAGCTAGAGAAATAAGAAATCAGACTTCTTGCTTTTTCTGCCCAGCTTCGGCATTGTTTACGTTAGTTTGGGTTTCTCATCATAACCTACTATTTCAGTTCTTTCTATTTAGAAAAATCCTATTTGTGATACGTTCTCTTTTTCAGCAACAGAACTAATGAATACCAGGGAATCTTTTAAGGGAATGTAACAGACTGAGTATTGAAAAAAATTCCTTGTTACAGGAAACAACCACAACAAAAAGCAATGCAATTTGGTGAAAAACGTGGGGTAGGAATTCCAGTGCACTTTATGTAGCCTCCTGCTTGAAATCCAAGAAACCACAGGACAAATCTCTACCCTTGTTCATTTGAAATTTCTGTTGTTGCGTTCCTTTAACTTAGACAGCTCTAAAGGCAGTTACTGGAAAAGAGTGAGCAGCTACTCACTGCCTGTGCATCAAAGTACCCCGGTGCTAGGAAGTTAGAACTAACGATCTGAAACACTTAAAGCTCTGAACTAGGGCTTCTTTTACCTGATGCACCCTGTTACAGCCATAAGTAATGATTTGGGTACCTAGACTGTCTATGGATTGCATGTGCCAAGATTAGCTTTTCATATATATAAATAAATATATAACCCCCTGAAGTGAAAACTGTAGGCACTTACATGAAAGAAGAATTGGGTGTGATGATTAAGACCTTTTATCTCCTTAGGTCTTCCTGTCTCTCTGCTCCTTCTGTGACAATTCATCTATCACCAGCAGATACTCAAACATTTCCCTTCTTTACAGAGTCATTGGAAGAAAAAAAACTACACAGAATGGTGATAGAATATAATGGTGGAAGCAAAACTGCTGTGAAAGAAGGCGGCACGAAGACACCAATGTGTCCTAGAGACCAATGGGAGAAGCTAGAATTTCTTCTTTGTGCTTTAGGCACTCTCCCTTTCCTTCCCTGTACCAAAATAACTAACTTAAATAGGTGCAAAGGGCAGGCTTTGCATTTTTTTGGTCTCTTTTTATTATTTGCCTTTTTAAAATTGTAGTCTATTTATTTAACATAGAATATCAGTTCAGAAAATGCACTTTAGCAAACAGAAAAAAGTTTCCAGATCATAAAGTTTGTGAGAAGCTCACTGTATATGAATTATGTGATCCAACCTATGGTAAAATCATAGAATAAAGGACACACATGCTTTATATTTTAAGAACTACAGTATTTGTCTAGAAATGAATCCCTATGTGGAGAACACTGAACACAGTAGTAGTTTGAAGGGGGAAAAAATGATAAGAAATAATGCCTTATAACATCTTACACTTTGGCAATCCACAGGATGTAACAAAAAAATTAATGTCTCGAGAAGCTGGAAGCACTAGACACATCTATCTGATGAAAAGAGTCATGAAAGTACAGAGAGCTGTGCCTATGGCTTATGGTAATTCATGCTGTTCCACTACTGCATTTTTTCTTTCTACTCTGGCAATACACTCTTAATTTATGTTTCTGAAGACTCTGTTGGGAAAGACTGTCTCAAGAGAGCCGGAATGGAGCTCTCTGGCTGTCACAGCTCGGCTCTGTGAGGGCACTGTTCCAAGATGAAGTGCTGCTGGGGTCCCTTCTCCAGAAGAGGGAATTATTTTGTGGCCCCCC
>NW_009703778.1:0-10408 GCF_000703405.1 Apaloderma vittatum | reverse complement strand
CCCCCCGCTAGACCCAAACCAGAGTGAAAACAGTGTTCTGTCTTTCCCATTTTTGTTACCAATATTAGGGACTGTTCTTTAAAATGAGAATTTGTTTTCAATCCGTGAGCCATGAAGGCAAACCCTCGGTGCCTCACTGGCAGTGTTTGAGGGTGCGATGCACATGCCAAGCTACTGAGAGGTCTTACCTGGGCTGGGGAAAATACCAGAGGTGAGTAGACCTTGTTGCTCCTTTCAAAAGGAAAACTAGGGTTGATTTTAAAACAAATAAAACTTTAAAAATCCTGAGTTCGTTGTCTTGCTAGCATCTCTCCTAGCTTCAAACTTAAGGTTCTTCAATTCGTGAAGTGTGAGCTTAGTAGCTTAGAACAGCTCCAACAAAATCAGCTCGTTCTGAATTTGGATTTTTGACTTGTTTTAGTTTTTAAGGCTAAGGTCCACAAAAAAAACCAAGTTAATCGGCTGAAATTTAAAACTTTTCTGAGTAAATAATCTTGCTTTCCATTGTTTTGGTATTTCTTGACAGCAACATACAATGAACAAACATTTCAGGCTTAAAGATAGCTCAGAGTTTGTTCCAACTCTTTAACTTTGAAAAAACATATCAAATATGGGAAATTTAAACTAGAAGAAATTTAAGAAAGTTATGAACAATGAAAGTAGAAGGTTGAATATAAATTTTAAAGTCAATCTTTAGTGACTGAGTTCCACATGCAGTACATGCATATTGTGCAACGAAAATTATGGATATTACATAAAACACTTTTATAACAGCTTAGGAAAAATCTTAATTATTCTTTTATATAAAAATAACTTCTGAATTAATCAACAAAGGAAACCCAAAATACAAGAAAAAAGTACCGTGCACTAAGGAAGACAGTTTCAGAAATTTCATCCCTTCACATGTAACGGTTAATATGAAATGCTGCATCCAACTTTTCAGCGTTGCCCAGCTCATGAAACAATGCATTTGTTCTGTAGTGACCACCTTTAGAAGGATAATATGAAGGCATCTGCAAAAACAGCAGATCTTCCTTAACTGTGTAGGTGTACTCGATACGAATGCAGCCCACACTTTACCCTGTTCCTTTTCCTACGCTTCATCTGTCAGACCGCAGAGGATGCAGGAAGGGTCAGGGATCCGACACCTGCGGTTATGCTCTTTGTATCTTTACAAATTCTAGGGAGTCACGTCCTCTGCAAAATACCAAATGATGCTTTCACAAACTAACCTAGTTTTATTTTCTTTGAAACATTTCCAGCAGATTAAAATATACCTCCTTGCAAGAAAATAGTCTGAAGCTAGCTCAGCTGGCAGAACCGCCATCAGCTGTAGGCACACAGCAACCTCTTGTGGCAGGCATAGTACACACATAATAAACTACTGAAATTTCTTAAGCTACTCTTGATCTGAATCATAAACCTCTGTAAAATCGTGTCGGCAAACAACTGGAGAGTTGGAGAGTCTCTTTTAGTTGGACAGTCAGCAATACTCAGACATCAAAATTCTAACGGTCCTTCTCTTCAGCTGAAGAATGACTTTCACATTGGTAGCCTGTTATATGTGAAGTACCAGGCTGAAATTTCTGATTAAAAAATTATCTCAAAGTTTTGCATTAAAATTCAGCAAGAGAGGAATAATGGCCAGGAGTAAAATCTGTGGCAAGGTTTGACAAGAATAATGAATATGCTATCATGTGGAATCACTGTCCTCTGCGTGGTTTTGCTGAATAAAGGGAAAACTATAACTTGTTCCACCAGGGAAGTCAGAGTGCCTCTAGAGTTCACGGTGGCTGAGCCAGGCTGAAAGCAGAGTGCCCGCCTGGTTCAGTTGTGCGTTCTGCAGAACACCGGCATGGCAGCAGCCCTCCGGCTCACAGCGGGGACGACAAGAAATAGTCAGAGAGCGTGATGGGCCTGGACGGTAAAACGAACGGACCTCTGGTATCTGCAAAGAATCCCAGGATGCCCAACCCTCTTTAAAAAGATTTAACTCACAGGAAGAACGCTGAAAGGGTCCTCAAGGATAAGGAGGGTTTCAAAACCAAGAGGTGCTTTACCGTGAACCTGTTACAGGAGTTATATATAACAGGAACAATCACAACGTGTTTGTCGCAAGTGACACCAATTAGACCAAAGAATTGTTTTACATTCCAGAAATATAGTCCTCTACCTAAAGACAGTGCTCCAAAAGAAACTAAAGATGAGCTCAGTAAATACTGAAGTTTATGTGTGTACCAGTTACAACTTTTGGGGTTTGTACACCAGGAAGAGGTTACCATGCTGGAAATGATTTGCAAATCTGTGCATGCTACTGGGAGAGGAACAGGCTGAACCAGTACGTCTTGGAAGGGATAGAGACCTTAAACAACAGCTAATATTTATTTATTAGAATTGTCTTTTGTTATAGTATTGTAACTTTCCAGATTTGCCATGTTCTTTGTTATTTCACCTGCTACAGTTTGATGCAGGAGTCAGAAATCACATAATCTCAATTCAGCCCTCAGTCAGTACACTTAACAGTGTGCCTGGTAGTTCACTCCGGACCAGTTCCAAGCTGCATGCTGCCAGATTGCCCAGCGGCTCGGCCAAGCACTGCCCAGCCCGGGGGTGTCAAGTGCTTAAAAGACAGAGACTCTTCCTTCCCAAGAGGAAATTCACCCCATGGAGAAGTCCAGCAAAACATTTATGTCTTGGGCTGTCAGGCAGAATGTGTGACAGCATCAAGTTTACGAGTGTGCTGAACCAATCAACATTTACTGAAATCTGTTCTCACTGCTTTCATTGCCACTTGGCTTCAGCCATTCCCATCTCTGTACAGCATTCTGAGGTCTACAGATAAAAATAACGGCATGCCAAATCACAGAATTGCTCTGATTGGAAAGAAACCCTTTAAGATCATCAAGTCCATCCATTAACCCAACACTGAAAAGTCCTCAACTGAACCCCATCCCTGAGTGCTGGGTCTGCCCCACTCTTATATCCCCCCAGGGATGGGGGCTCCACCCCTGCCCTGGGCACCCGTCCCAGTGCCTGAGAGCCCTTTCAGTACAGAAATTCCTCCTAATATACAACCTAAACCTCCCCTGGCATTTCCTCTTGTCCTGTCACTTGTTACTTGGTTAAAGAGACCACTCCCCACCTCTCTACAACCTCGTTTAACCAACAGTATTTCATCATTTTGAGGGGCACAAAGATCGACAGAAGAAGTAATTTCCTGAAACCATGCCGTACCATTCTTCTTGAATCATGTGTTGTTGAAGGGGAAGTCACGGACACTGCTGACGGTCAATAAGATCAAGCAAATGCCACTTTATTAACGGACTAACGCGGTTAATATACAGTTCCCAACGTCCTTGTTTTCTAAACGCTCTCTGTTGATGGGCTCTTAACAACAAGCACACGCAGTCCATGCTCCTGTTCACGCGCTGTTTTCCTTTTGCTGATTCGCTCTTCGCTGCTGATCACACTCCTGTTTCTCCCCACCTGCAGCCTGGGTTTGTTTCTGTTTTCAGTCACATACACCAGTCACAGCTCCTTCTTTTTGTTTGCTTCAGCATATTCTAACAGCTAGTGACCTTCACAGTGTCCTTCACAAACTCTTGTCAGGCGAGGCCTAAAACTTGTCTAAAAACAGGTCTGGATTGTTCAAAGTATGTCCATTGTCCTCTAAATATCCGACAATTTGTAATAGCCCTCAAGAAGCCTGAAAATAGGCTTCCTGCAAGGTTTTCATTTTTCTACCAAACCAACTGCATTTGTTCCTTATGTTCTGAATTTAGCTGTAGCTCATATCTAAATAATGAAAGCAAAGTACTCAATTAAGACTTGAACTAAATAGAACAAACTCCCTGAAACAGAAGGCACAACAGAAGACACAGCTGACATAAAAGCAATTTCCTATCACTGCCTTCTACCCTGAGTGTGCCACCCAGAAGGTGCTACTTTAAATGGCTTAAATAGCATTCCTCTCAAAACCAAACAAACTGCAAAATCAAATAAGGAACTAAGAGATGGGTAGGTCAGATGCTTTGGTTTATTCAGGGCCGCTTGCAGCGACATTAATGTTACATCGCAACACAGGCTTCACACACCTGCCAGGAGAAAGAGCTGCAGTAACATGAGAAATTCCTGCCACGTGGTTGGCACACAGCCGGGTTCATGATGCTTCCAAGCGCTCGAGGGCTGTAGGATAGAATAAGGGTCCCAGATGTCTCCGTTCCCACAGCATTTGATCAGAGGGCACCTCACCACAGCCACTCATTCCTAGAGCGTGCCAGGAGATGTCCCAACCCTCCCCGGCACCAGGAGAGGGTGTTCAAATGGTTTTTCCACTCAGGTCTATGTTAAGCACAAACCGACCGGAACAAACCTGCGTCCAGTTAGCCACGTATCCTGGGGAAGGCTGGGTATAACTTGGGAAAAAACAATCCTTTTCCCACGGGATCTCATTTTGCATTAAATCCTCAGCCAGAATACAAGTAAATTTTCAGATTACTTCATAGCAAGCCATGTTCACAAAGGCCCTCAGAATCAGATCCTGTAATTTTTCACTAGTCATTGATTTTCTTCAGAAAATTTTGTATCGCATATATATCATATATGTGATATAAAAGCAGGACTAGCTCTTTTCCCACTTATATATCCCAGAATGTTAGGGGTTGATGGGAACCTTGAAAGATCATCTAATCCAATCCTCCTGCCAGAGCAAGGTCACCCAGAGTAGATCACACAGGAAATATCATATATTGCTGGTTTTGTCCAGGATAACAATGACAATATTTCACAGGTAGCTACCAGTCAGTTAAAGAACATGGGAGAACACAGACTTCTTCACAGGAGCAGCACTATTTTCATTTTTCCTACTTACTAAAGGCGTAACCAAATTATTTATTGCACATAGTACTAATCACCACCTCCTGTGATTATAATTTAATTTTTAATCAACATATAAAGTTATTTACATTTTATGGATGGATGCAATGAAGCAGACATTCATGTTCAACGGTAACACTAATTCTGGGTAACCCACCTGGGATCCATCTAGGAAGGAGTGTGTCACACATCGGTAATAGATTTCCACTGCAGCCATGTGGAAAAGCCTCACTGACAATGTAAACTTTACTGAGCATCACCTTTCAAGTCTATTGGATTCGTCGACAACAGTCTTAGTGGCATATTCATCTGCAATCAACCACTACCTTAAAAGACCAGCCCCAGCAGAATTCAGTTCAAAGCCAGAAGTCAGCTGAGCTACACAGCCACCGAGCAGGAGAGCGTTATCGTCGGGGCTGGGCAGGACCCGCCGTGTGCATGGCCCTTGGTGGCAGCATGAGCCCCCAGGGTGCAGGGACACTGCCTGGACTCATACAACTGCTCCTCCCCGGTATTAAGCTTGAACCCCCAGAGCCTGCTCCTCCCAGCCCATGCTCGCTCACCTCACTTTTCAGGCTCCCATCCCGTTCTACTGACTGCAAACCGCACGTTTGGGCCAGCGTGTGCCTCCCTCTCCTCTCGGCCCAGTTCCAGGCCAGGTACGGCCTCGCACAGCTGCCCCAGCTGGTGACACGCCAGCCGGCCCCCTGCCTGCACCCCTGCAGAGGAGCCTTACAGAAAAAAAGGCAAGAAAAACATATTTTTCCCACTGCACGGCAATCTTTCCCGGGACTTTCTGAAGTTTCTTGTTATGTGGCACGCATAACACATCCAGCATGGAACACCTCACCACCTTTCAGTTGTGATCTGCTTTGTTAGGATCATACTCACTTCAGCTTTGTTGTCACTGAACTAAAAACAAATTAAAAACAGCTGACAGTTTCCAGTACTTCACCCAAAATTCACGCAGTAAGTGAAGCTGTCAGACTTCTTGGCATTAGTAATTATTATACACCAGGAAAACCAGGTTAGACACAAACACTGATATTTTAATAAATCCCAAGTACATTTAGTAACTCTTCTTATAAAGAATTTATTGTCAGTAACAGAAATACAGTAAGATACAAGGCACATAGCTTTTAATCATTTTTCCAGTGTGCTAAGTGCTATTTAGAATTGAACCTCACTTCTAAGTAAACAGTAGTGTTTCTATGTGTATCTTTTAACATTTCCGTGGCTGATGAATAATGTGAATTCTTTTAGGCAGTATGAACTTCTCCAAGGCAGGCTGTGGCTTTTCGTGAGCCACTTGTAATGCTGCTGCATGGATTTTGTGGCTCATCTGTAATATTAAAGGGAAGGGAAAAAAAGTTGTGATAGAATACAGCTTCTCTACTATTCTCTTCCTAAATTCTATCACAGGAAAGTAAGTTTAAAAACAGTATTAAAACCTACCTCCACAAAGTTTAAATAATCAACACTTGAAACGGTGACTCTGTACATTTAATTATAATTTCTGTTCTTAAAGTACTATTAGCCTGACTACTTTCAGTGAACTATTGATTTGGTTTTTTCCTCCATTTTTTAGTAGTTCATAGCATGAAATACTAAAGGAAAACAGAGTAAATAATCAGTATGCCAGAGTCAAGGAAATGATTTGCAAATCTGTGCATGCTACTGAGAGAGGAACAGGAAAACAGAGTCAAGGAAAACAGAGTAAATAATCAGTATGCCAGAGTTAACAGTAAGTTGCTTCAAATTTGTTTTCCCAGATTCATATCACCATCATTACAATACCTAATTATGACTTTCTAAACTAAGGAGGAAGCTTCACGTATGAGATTCTGGAAGCCAACAGGAGAAGGAAATGGTAGCATGGAACAGAGGAGATAGGACAAGTAAAAGAGAAACCAGATGAGTAGTATCTGTTCTCTGCAACAAATGTAAGCCAAAATTCAGTGTCTATATAGTAAAGCTATAATCACATCAGCTGGGGAAAGGCTTATGCTGAAATGATGCAACTGATGTTTTACCAAGCTCTATGGATGAGGAACGTTTGTGTGGTGCAGAATCTGCAGACTGCAAGCACATGAAAAATAGATCAGAAGTGTCAGATCTTCTGACTAGCGTGCAAATTCTAAAGGTGCTTGTTAAAGGAGCTCTTGCAAAGTGTGGGTGTAAGAGTCTGCACCAACAGCCTAACGAGATCCTGGGCAGCGGCTGTAAGCATAATGACCAACAGAAGGGTCCATCAACAGCTCTGCAATACAAAGTTTTAAATGATCTCACAGCACTTCCAAAGGAGAAGTCAGGAAGATGCTGGCCTCATGCCAGGCCCCACATGGAAGAGCTGTCTTTGAGCGCGGGGCTGTGCTGTGCTGCTGCTCAGGACCAGTCGTGGCAGCGTGGCATTAGCCACTGGCCCAGCACCCACCTGTGCCCACCGGTGACACCACCCACCTCCTTCAAGAAGCTTTCATTTTGCTTTTCCAGAAGCTAAAGCTATTTCCACAGCAGGATAAAGAACCGAAGGCTAGGTTTTGCTCTCGGTTGTAATCCCAGCTCTGCACAAACTTATGTCAATGACAGTTCTGCTCCACATTTCAATAAATCTGAATTGACACACCACTTTAAAAAAAGGACACACCTTAATACTTTGCTCTACTCTTCTGCAGCAAGTATACATAACCACCCTGGGGCTACTTAGTGTTAACACGGGAACGGAATCAACCACCACAGAATCAGGAGGGAAGGCTATAGTTTGCTTTTTAGCCATACACCAGATAACAGCACTTTAAGGAAAAGTCACCTTTTGGGTTTTTTTATGTTTAGCTTTACAGAAAAGCCCTGACAAACACGTATCTTGTTCTTCCAGATGTACTTACTTTGCTCAGCACTTCTGCTAGCAAGACACTCATGTTCTCAGTTTTTGAAAAACTGGCAATAGCACTGTAAAGCAAAAAAAGAGAAAAGTATTTAGAATTTGCATCTTACAGAAACACTTGTCACTTTCATTTTCCGGTCTTAATACAAAACGTTTTGTAATAGCAATTTAGGTTTTGGAGCTAAATCCTTTAATCACATTAAAGACACTACGACACTAATAAAAGATATGGTGCCTCAGAATAGAACAATGCAAAATCTGTGTTGAGTGCTGCTTTATTTAGGTATAGTTTTATACAAAAAATCTCTCTATAAAATACCCTTGTACATTGTGGAGTAGCTTCACAGAAGCTGAGCAGTGATATCCAGAACTACAAAATCTGACTTTGTAATTTTCTTGATTCCAACCTAGACCCATGGGAAAAAAAAAAATCACCCTCTGTTTTTGGGGAATGGGGGAGTGTTTCCTTTGACAGCTGCAATTTGTCAGGCAAGAACTTTCTGCACAAGATTATCCTATTAACTTCTTCCACTGAAGACCAACTATGTTACCAATACTCCACAAATAGATAATCTGTGGGCATGAAATAATTTAGTTGAGCAATAGGAAGAACTGCTGACTGCACATTCTTCCGATGCTGCCATTGTTTGCAGTGCCACCTCTGCAGCTTAATGATTTTTCTTGGCTCCATTTTACTACCCTTGCACATGGAACTAGATATCTTAAATGTGACTCCTGAAAAAGCTTTAATTAAATTAATGATTCTGTGGATCTGGCAAGACACATTTCCTACTAAACTTTCCATTTAGCAATCAATAGTTTGCCACACTGACAAATGAAAGTTATTCAAGACCTGTTTATGCCACCAGATAACGATGACTATGGAAAAGAGCAGCAAAATTACACCCAGACAATCACAAGTTAATTTAAGAATTCAACTATTCTGACATTAAGAGTTGTCTTTGTTTGCAACCTTCAGTCCGCTATCTATGAACTTTAACTATGAGGCGGGGGGAATAAGCCCTGCAGCACAATACCTTGTCTTGTCTTTTCTTGGAGGTTTAGCATTTTTCTCAACAGGTCCGTTTTCTTGCTTTTTAGACACTCTCATACCTCCAGCTTTGACTGCAAGAAGAAAAAAGCCAGTCATGTAAACATATTTACAGAATTACATACTACATTAAATACACTTAGAGAAGAAATTAACACTATACCCCAGAAAACTGTTGACAATAAATCATAAATTATCTTTCAGTATTTAACTCAGTGCTTCACTTTTTTTACACACACACACACACACACATATACACACACACACAAGTAAGCCAAAGAGATCCAACAGAGACTTTAAACTTCTGCGTCATGGCATACGCAAATTAACATCCAAATACTATAATCAGGAAGCCAGAAGGGTTTTGGTCACTGCTAACTACATTAAATTTTAACAACTTCTTATGTTAATATACTTTTCTCCCCTCCATAGGTCTCAGGTGCAATAGTTTCCATTTTAAATTTCAAAAAGCAAAACAAACCAACCTTTGAACGCTTTGATGTTTTTGAACAATGTCCCTAACAGCAATAACGGTTTTGCTCAAGGTATTCTAGAATAAACCTAATAATGCAGGTAAGAACCAGCTCCACACTTATCTTGCACTTGTGTTCTAACATGTTTAATTACATTTTATCAAGATATCTGCCAATCACAAAACCAATTAGGGCTAATTAAACTACAGATGACCTAACAACAACAATCTAAGTTCTGAGGCATACCAGAAAATTCAATTCTGAACTCAGAACACGTAAAGTTATCTAAAACATCTAATATTTCCTCCTTGTTCATGAGAGTATTTTAAGTTTTAAAACTGTAAGAGTAAAAAAGAACAAATTTAGTATGCACTGCTCATAATTTTCAAGAAGTTGCTTCACCTTACAGCAAGGTTCCTATTCTTATCATGCGTAATCAAGACTAGAGTTTTCAAAATCAAATATTTGGGGGTGGGAGTGAGTTGGGAATAGAGAAAAGTTTCAAGAATTGCTCAGCTAAATAGCATGAGAAATTACTTTGGCCATTGGGGGGGGGGGGGGCAAATGTGCCCACCTGTAACTAACACTCACTTTTCTATCAAATCTGACTATTCATTTTGTATTGCCTGGTCACTGGTTTAGCTTTAGAAACAAGAACTCTCCTTTGGTCATGTCTGAAGGAGTCTTACGGTGCTGGAGTTCTGTAATATCTACATTTGGCTTTCTTCTTTTTTTTTCCTTTTCTTTTTAAAACCACATACATACAGTTCATTATATTGCTGTACAAGCAGCAAATGAATCCCCTAGCCATACAGTGGAGATCTAGGCTGACTCAAACTCTTTTGGGAGTCTAACTGCAAAATAAAGTTTCCTCTGAAAGTGCCAACCATCTCCAACTATCTACCAGTAGAGAGAATCAAGATTCTGCATACCCTCAGCTCACAAGGTGGGAAAATCCTTGTCTTTGTATGGGGGATATAACGTGAGAGGCATCTTTATTTAACAAGGAAGAAAAAAGGATTAAAAAACAAATGAGCAAACCCCCTAGACCCCTGACTTTTCGCTTACGACCCAGGAATTGAGGCTCAGAGCGGGAAACATCAGGGGCCGCGTCCTCCACCTCCG
>NW_009703777.1:25945-49789 GCF_000703405.1 Apaloderma vittatum | reverse complement strand
GTGTGAGCGGCCGGAGCGAGGAAGACGCTCACCGGGTCTGTGCCCCCAGCGCGCTCCCTGCCTGGAGCCGACCTGCGCTGCGAGGAGGATAAAAGCGATCGCTCGGGCTTTGTTATTTTAATGCTCCGAGGCCGGCTTGGAGTCTTCGCTTCGGGCCATACAGAGGATGTAGGAAATTTACGGGAGGGGGAAGAGGGGAGGAAGGTGATAAACGTTTTGTTACTGGTCTCAGCCTTTTGTTCCTGTTCCTAGTGTGTCTTGCTGTCAGCCTTCTCTGGATTGCTTTTCCTGTTTCGATATTTTTAAGTAACTTTTGAGTTGTCTGGATTCCCCCCCCCCCCTTTCTTGCTGTTTCTAGTTACAAGTTCAGTTGAAGCGTGGTGCTCCAGGAACACTGGAGGGAGCACAAGTGACTTTCATTGCTTTTCCTTTTTGTTAGACTGTCACTAAGGATTTTCTTGGTTTCAGATCAGATCCTTTGAGAACGTTACTGCAACACCCAGTTCAGAAGTTTGTAGGGCATAGTTTAGAAAGACGAAAGCATTGGAAAAACGTGGAAAAACAAAGTTCAAGCCTTCGTAAAGGTTAAGACCTAAATCTTGGTGTTGGATGGAACTATTGAAGGCTTTTCACCCCTTTTAGGTGATTTTAACTGAGAATTACGAATGAAATGTTTTGACTCAGTATGTCTACTGTATGTGTCCCCAGAGGTAGGCAGGATACTCCGCAGGCTCGTAAGGACCACTGTGTGTATTTGTGTCAAGTTTTGCATCGGCTATTAGGTAAATTATCACTGTTAAAAGTCGTAACACTTGATTAGTGGGTTTTGACGTTTATAGAAACATGCAGATACAGTTTGTATTGGATTTACTTTTGCTTACATAATTACTATCATTGTACGTATTAAACCTGAATGTGCCACAATATAATTATTTTAATATAATTATTTTGACTGGCTTTTAGATAAGTAAAATTTGTGGTCTTTCCAGGTAGCCTAAATCCCCCTTTGTCTTTATTGCTCACGATAAATGTAACATCTTAGCTTATTAAATATTTGTACTTTTCAGCTTCAAGTTGAGACTTCCTTAGCCCATTTAATAGATGTCTTGTCTGATTGTTTGGTTGTAATTTCATACTCTGATTTTTTAATACCAGTTTCGTTTATGGCTGCCTACCTGATCTGGCAGGGCAGCATTTATTAGAGTAATGACTGCAGGATGGCACCCATTGTCTCAGTTATGTGGTATTTATCTTGGTCTGCATGTAAGTTTTGAGTAGACTTGACATACTATTAAATGACTGATGGCCCCTCTAACACATTGTCTGCTCTGGAGCAGGGTTGCCTTTGAAGTAGTACCCTGTAGGAAGTAAAGAGACTATTTGCTCTATTAAAATTCCTTGGTATTTCCTCTGTTTAACCACAGGCCACTTCCCCTCTGCCACTCTAAACACTGCGGGGACACTGACTGATTGAAAAGACACAAGCCCTGAAGTAATTGTATCCAATTCAAATAGATATTCCTATTGCAGGTTATTTATAAGTAGTGTCTAATTAGTGTGTGTTAGGGGCATGAATAAATCTTAACTTTCTGTATGGAGAAAGTAAAAATGTCTAGATTGCATTAAATGAAGCACTTGAGATAATTCTCAATGGCATAAACAAGTAATTAGAAAAATACTAGTTAACTTTTTATAGTTGTTTAATCAAGGAAAAACAAAATGTAGAGAGCTGGGTGCTTGTATGTATGTTTGGATACACACTCGTGGAATATTTTCCTCTGCTAAAACTGAATGTGTGGAGTACTTCCCACTCTTGATGAATCGTTTTTATTGTTTGAATGTTGTTTTTGAAAATCTGAATTCCATCTTGGTACGTTAATACAAATAATGCTCATTTTCTGATCATTCTACAAAATATTCTAAATTTTCCTCAATATTTTGTGGCAGTAAAACCTTGACTTGGTGAGAGCATATTACTATGGTTTAAAGAATGTGATGGGGAAATATTTGATGTTTTGATTCATAGCTCTTGAAATTCTTAATACCTAATGTTTTCAAAGCTAAAATATCTAGGTGTGATTTTTTTAATTATTTTTTTTAATTAATTGTCTTGTCTAGTAATACTTTGGCGTTTGTTTTGCAAGCTCAATTGATTGATCTTAAGGATCGTTTCCAAACTAAATGGTTCTGTGATTCTATGGTACGTCTGCAGCAGGAAAGCAGTTCTTGTCAGGACGACTAAGTTAACATTAGCATTGCTAAGAATTATAATTGATTTCAGGGAGTCCAGGATTTTAGAATTTGGATTCACGTTGCTAAGTCTAGGATTTCTTTCACTGATGTTTAACAGAAATTCTAATGTATTCCTACACTTGGTGTTATTCCAGATTAAGGTAGAACATTTACTTAAAGCAGAATAATATTTTAAAGTAACTTTCCATATGGATGATCTTACGATATCATATACCTGCCTTTATCCAGAAAAAATAAATCATGGAAGGGCCTCCTTTCATCTAGAATAAGTATGTCCACATGGGGAGCTATTCTGGAAAAGTAGCTTGAATTCTTTTCGTCTTATGGACAAGCCACGAAATGCATGAAGGAAACAGTTGGGCTCTGATGATGATTTGAATATATTTCAGATTCATTTACTTGGTGTTAAACACATGAGAAACTTACTCTCAAGTTGTTTTGTAGATTCTAATGGGACTACACACATGAGTAATTTTTTTCATATGTTTTACTTCCTCTGAAGTTCCTGGCACTGAAATATGTTCAATATAAAGCTTAAATTTAATGAGACAGTATGATGAGAAAGAGGTTTACTGAAATGCTGTATTTTAAATTTTTTTTCCTCCTTCTTATTAGCCGAGAGTTGTACCTTTCTTTACACTGCTAAGTAAAGCTTAACGGACACACTAGAAGTCTCTGTTCCTGTGCATTCTCCCCTGAAACTCTCCCTTTGTCATTTTCTGTGCTCTTTATTTAAGGAGCTTTCTATTTCCTTTTCTCTTTCATAGCAGAGGCTCTCAAGATCCCCGATTCCTACTGCTCCACTATCAGGAGCCCTGCCTGTCTCGTTCTTCAGGCTCATGCTGCTGTGTCCCTCAAGCATCCCTCCCAACAATCACTCATTCTTTTCTACAGCTGGGATTTTTCTAAGTGCAGAGCTAAGTCATATTGAAATAATTTCCCCAGCAATATACATGTTTTGGGAAATTTAGGAGGCAGAAGACTCTGTAAAATGGTAAGAAATAATTTAAAGACTTTAGATTCCTCCCTTTATTTCCTATTATTTTGCAGCAGTTAAAATCAGATTTTTCTCTTGCAGAATATTAAAAAAATTTGAAGGTTATCAAGCAGAAGACAGACCTAAGACAAAGCACGGTGGAAGGTGTTAACGTTTGCCATTCGTAGGGATTCTTTAATGTGCAGAGAGTTCCAGAGTTGGTTGAAAACTCTGCAGACCAGATGCCGGCAGTTCTGTATCCTCAGTTTTTTTGTGAATTTTTAGACTCAATGGATTTCTCTCTACTGGCATGTAGAACAATGCGATAGCATTTTAGAATTGATTAGATGTGTCATTTAAAGCTTAGTACGTTTCTCTGATGAGATATAATGCAACATGTTGAGCGCAAGGCTTTGCAAGCATGGTCAGTCGTGCAGACAGGCATCTATATTACTTTTGGTTAGTTTTGAATATGGCTTCAAGATCATCCCAGGATTTGTTTGGGTTTGTTGTTTTTTTTTGTTTGTTTGGGATTGTTTTTGAGTTTCATTTATCAAGTAATGTAGCAGAGAGTGTGGCCCCACTTTTACTCCAGTGTCAAAAAGTATTGATGACTGTCTGCCTGTTTATTTAAAAATGCACAAAGTAGCCTAAGCGTGTTTGTGTTCAAGTATGCGGATGGATGTCTCCTCAGAAATTTGAGGCTGGACAGTTTAAATGCTGTGTTTTCAGAATGAGCATTCAGACATACAACCTAGAGAACAAAATTACGGAAATGAAAGGCTGCTTATGTAATTGACAACAAACCAACAAAAACTTGTATTTCATTGTATGTTTGTATGGAATTGGGAAATTTGAATAGGATGCTAGTTCCTAAGCTGCTCACTTAACAAGGTTTCTGCAGCTGAAGTCTCTTAGGTCTGTTACATATTTGATTAATATCCTCTGTAGATCCTGTCCCTTAGTTTAGATGTTGAAGTCCACTCCCTGGCTTACTTCCCCCTCCTCACCCCAAATCTGCTTTTTGCTAACTAGAGGCGTTGTAACTACTGTATCAGACTTGTTAATTTAAAATCTTGTGACACTTATTCAAGAACAAGTTCTTCTTACATAGGTTAATACTTTATGGTGTACTGATGAAAAGATGTTAGGCAGTCATGATTAGATGATGCTAGCTTTTCTTTAATTATTTGATAATGTTAATATAACATGCATGTTAATTAAAACTGCAGCATTTAAAAGGTGTTTAATAAGAACCAGCTGCCTTTTCTAACAGATCGGTCTAAAGATGATGAAACAAAGCTTTGATGTGAACTTGCCTGTTTAGTTCTGCTCAAAGGCTGAATTCTACCCATAAATTTGGCATGTTATTTTAGAAACAAATGAGGAGTGTGTAGTATTACTGGAGAACTGTTAAGCTTGAATACCATTTCAGAAAGTAAAGTGCTTTTTATTTTTAACGTATATTGCTTTCTTTTTATTTATACTACTGTGAGTATATTGAAGTGTATTTGAAATACTTTTTTTTTCCATAAAGTTTCAGGTTAATGATGATGTTTCCATACTATGTGTTTTTCCATTTAAAAATTAACATTATGCGTAAATGCATTACACCTAGAAAAATTCACAAGTTATATTCGTTTGACTGCGTGTATGGGTAGGGGCCAGAGTTTTGGTTTTTGAAGGGCTTTGGAGTAACCGACTTTACAGTGAAGATGCATCTGATGCCTCTGTATCAACGTTTGAGTTTTTGGTGTCTTCTAGTAACACCAACTTTCACTGGATCTCTGCTTGCCAAGCTTTCTGTCTTACAAACTGCTTCCTTTGCCACCAGTGCCCAAGACATGGGGTACCTGAAGTGTTGACCCCAGGGGGCCTCTTCTGTTTGGTAGCATCTGTCAAATACCCCCAGGAGATACTGTCCAAACGCGTGGTTTCTTGACTGAAGAATAGCAGTGGGCTTCTGGTGAATTTATGGTGTGACTGCAATGAATAACATGATTCTGAGGAAAAAACTTAGTGTGATTTAACAGTACCTCAGAGTAATTGTTGGAAGTCTGTTTAGCTAGAGCCCATCTAGTAGAAGAAGCACTAAAAAGTTAAATATTTATGACAAAGCAAGTCAGAGCAGCTGCCAGTCCAGCAGTAACTGCCAGTCATTTGTCTGCAGAGTTTGACTAAATTCTCAATCCTGCCCAAAGAGTTCCAAACAGCAGAGTTGGAGGCAGAATAGGTGGAAATGGCACCAGAGGAGCTGATAAAAACAGAAAAAGGTGAGGTGCAGTAGATGGTTGTGGAATAAATTCTAAAACAGATCAACTAGAGAATGTTCTAAACCCAAATTTTAGCAATTTTTTTTTTTAAACCCAAACAAAACCCGGAAACTTCAGGAACCCTCTGAGGAAGCCTCACAGAAGCAGTTTTCAGACCAATATAACGAAAATTGCAGATTACCAAGAAGGTTTTTATGTTAATAACAACATTTTAAAAGGTAATATAAGCAATAGTTCCTGAAGCCATATGTACAAGTCGCATCATTGTTCTAGTCCTCCTGTCACCTCTCAGCACTAGATACGGATATATTCCAGGAGTGTGAGGGCAATTAAATGTGCAGGTAGAGATTTGTTTTCTCAAAGTTTGACTTGATTGCTAAACCTCTAATCCAAGCTTCAGTTATTTTTAATAAGCCTCAGCACGTTTCAAGACATACTGTATTCTCTGGAATTCTGTCTCACTCTCTGCACTCTAGTTTGATATCCTGTTCAGTGGTCTCCCACATTTTTTCTCATCTCTTGGCTGTTGATGAGGATTTTCCACTTGTGAAACTCTGAATACTCTGTTAGATTCTAGTAGAGGACTAATAGTAAGGGGTTGATTCTGTACTTTTTAAGCTGCCTCCATTCTTTGGTAGACTCTTTATGCAGTAGGTGATGAACTTCTTGAAACGTGCACCAAACAGGTGGATGAATTCCTGCTATTGACTTAGATATCTGTTTCTCCTTCAGCCAAAGTTAAACAATCCATTACTGACCTGAGATGAGTTCCTTAATCTATAATGACCAGGTTAAAAGAGTTAAGTATTAAATCCTTATCTTCTTATGTTATCAGTAATTAGGGCAGGTACTGTGGCTAGCAAAACCTTTTGAATAGGTTTATGTAGAGGTGGAATAATGAGAACAGCAATGCTTATCAACTTAGAGGTGTGCTTGATGCAGAATGTGAGGAGTAGGGATTGCCTTCTTTCAGATGACCAAAGAATCCTTGCTCTTCCATTTCACCGGTCCCTCTAAACAGCCATGAAGACCTTTTGGGAGAGGGCCGTGCATTTCTAGGGCAGGTGGGAAGGAGAAGACTGGTAGCTCACCTGCTGTGTGAAAAACACACTGACACTGGCTACAAGACAAGTGAGCAGCATTTTAAATAGAAAGTGCCAAAATCTATTAGTAGTATGTAAGTGGATGTGGAATATATGGAATAACAATGCTGTTAAATGCTTCTTATGATCTTTATGTTGTCCCTTAAGTTTAAAGCTGTAGATGCACAAGCACCCTTTAGTCTTCTTACTCTTATGGATCTGGTCTTGGGTTGTTATTCAGCCAGACAGTAAGTTTGGTTTTGGGGCACATTATTCGTGCTGCTTATTTTAATGTGCCCGAATAAATGTGAGAGGTAGCTTTGTCCTGGGAGATTTCATGCTAGATCAGGTATCGTATCTTCTTGCAGGCGTGAAAGCATAAACTCTGAAATGTGTGTTCTGGTTAATTCAGGAGAGTTAGAGTTGGCTGTCCATGACTGATCTGAATCAAGTTTGTACCACTTGGTGATCTAACAGTGTGCAGAGGTGGCTGTGAAGTGATGACCTCTGTGTTGACAGATGCACCTTCTTGTTGGCAGCGTGGGGTCTGCAAGGCAGCAGCCTCTGAGTCTGTACCTGCCCTCTGCCTTTTCCTTTACAAATGCTGTGCAGAGCATAACATGTCACAGTAAGGCGGAGGTCGTTTAATGTCTTCAAGAGATGCACTGTTGAAATATATTCTTATGCTTTCTGTACCCTTTGTATTGTGGTCTTCTAACACACAAGTACAAGGTCCTTCTGTGGTGGAACCCTGGGCTGACAGAAATCGTAAGGGACAAACGAGAAGCACGTAGAGTTCAAAGGGCTTCAACTAAAATGTTGTCATAAACTGCTGTAAATGGTGGGTGTTACACTAACAACTAGAAAATATCAATCTAAGTTTTGAGGATGCTGTGTGCAGGAGATGCTTGGCATGCAGTTCTGCTTGGAACTGCACCTTCTATGCTTCAGGGTTTCCAAGTCGTTGATTTCTATCATTCCGTTTATAAGGTTCTCCTACCTCACAAAACTGTATGTAGTAACTCTTGCTAATGCCCACTGTAATATGGCAATGCTGGATTTTCCTCGTGGTTGGTGGGCAGCCTTGGATTTTAATTTCTGACCTTCCTTGTGTTCTTCACTCTTATATTGGTGGGAGGGACTAGATATTTCTGATCTTACTTCTGACTACATTCAGATCCAACCAAGCAATCAGTGACTTCTCTGACTTTTTTTGTATACGGCTGTGGGAAAATTCCTGGTTGGCTGGCTGTGAATTAATGAAAATCCTCAGAATGCTTCACTAATGATAGCTCCTGTGGCTTTAAAAATGCTGTTCCCCTTTTTAATTTGAGGGAGGTCACAGAGGTTTACAGAAACTAAGAATAGAAAACTTAACATCTGGTTGTGCTCTGTTGATGACTGCTTTTGTGTGAAGAAAAGTTATGGCGTCTCCTCAGCATCAAACACATTCAAGGTGATCCTTTCTAAGAACTCTTTGCAAGAATACTTTCCACTCAAACTGTGTCTTCTAATTAATTTTGCTTTGTATTTTCAAATTAAGGGTTCTAGTTCTCCGTGGGAATCCCAAACTCATAATGTCGTCTCTTAAAATACAGACTACTTTTAGAAAATAAACTTATTTTCTTGAGTATTGTATTTAGAACATAAAAATATTCATGTATGTTTCCAATATTTTCCTTTAAAGTTGTGGAGCTTCAAAATTAAAGATTAAGCTATTGGGTTAGATTCTGGGATTAATTAAAGGCTTTTTTTTTTTTTAACTGACACATCCATAGTGAAATTCAATTTTGTCTACTTGCATATAAAATTCAAAAGAGTAATCTGATCTGTAAAAGCCTCCTTTTTAGACTTTTAATTTTAAAGGCTAAGAGATAATGATTTTTTTTTTTTTTTAAATAATGCAGGTTAAAATTACATGTGAATTTAGTGTAGTTAGTAGGAAGGTGTAGTATGAGAATGTTTAGGTCCAAACATCTATTAAATTGTTAAAACTAGAAGCTATCAGCCACGCAGTTAAGCATGTGTGTTCCAGGTGGGACTGGCCTGGAATAAGAAAGAATAAAAAAATACAGCTTTAGAGACTTTGAATAGTCACATTATCTTTTTATATGATGAGTTAAAAAAACCCCACCTATATGCAGGCCTCTATTTGTCATCTACTTGTGGAAAGAATGCCCCAGTCTGTTTCCGGTTAAACATAGAAGACTAAGGGTTTTGTTGAGTGATTTTGTTTCCATTGTTTGTTGGGTGTTTTGTTTAAAGAGCTAAAATCCTACCTGTTGAAATCGGTGGCAAAACTTTCACTTCTGTTTTGATGGGATATTCTCTTTTATACCTCAGGTGGCTTGGTGCTTTGGGATTACCTGGCACTAAACAGCTGTGATGGACTTTGGCGCAGAAGCTGGGTGCTTTGCGCACCTGAAAAACCAGCCTCTTACCTGGCTGCTCCTTGGTGTACATGGCAAGTTTTACTACCCACTCAACTGGGACCCACATTCGGCTGCAGTTCACTTCCACAGGGCCGTTCTGTGGGGAGAGGTTTTGGGTGCATCCGCTCGGCACGTGGCAGCCCTGCAGAGAGCTGGACTGACTCGGAGCCGGCGAGGTGACTGCCAGCAGCGGGACAGCTGTGTCAGTGGGGCATCACACTTGTGCTCATGGCTGACCCAAAGCACAGCAGTGTAGCAGCGGGGCAATTTCTGATGCTTTGGCTTTCTTGGTAATAGCTGTCTTCAGTCTCGGTGTTGGGCAGGTGTGTCCTGGAACAACCCATATGGTGTGTTGTTGAGGAGTAGGTAGTGCACGGCAGAGTTACGTGTTAAGTTATCACATTGTAATAACTTCCTTTGCAAATGGGCCCTTAGGGATAGATTTTTTTTTTTTTAATTTTTTTTTTTTTGAACCCACCAGAGTAACTTTGAGTACAGCTGCCGAGACAATGAAGAATTCCATCCCTTTCCCCTGTCTGGGCTATTCAGATGCTAGTGTGCATCTTGTCTCAAGCCTTTGTAAAGCCTCTGTGCACTGCTTCATATTCCTCCAGTTTCCGTGGGGATCGCTGTTATCTCCCTGTCTGGGCATGCCCCTAATTATAGGCTGTAGTAACAAAATGAAGATGGAAGTTGGAACTGCTAAATTGTGTGATTTACCCTGAGCATAAAGGCTGCTCTGTCTGGATGAACTTTAAATACAGCGTGAGAGGGGTGTGTTGCTGAATCACAAATATCTTTAGCAAAGTTTTCCAGGATGTGCTGGGCTTTGTGTTGAAGTCTTAGAGCTATGGGGTGTGAATGGGTGGCTTTAAACTTCACCCTGTAAGTGTGAACAGATCCTTAGAAGCTTGGAGTGGGATTCTGAAAAAGAATGGAGTGCCCTAACTCCCATTAACTTTCAATGGGATTTGTTCTCTTTTGTGGCTCAGGGTGTAGTTACATTTTATATTGACTCAGCAGTGAAGCCAGTTAGTGAAATTTTCGCTCACACCTGCTTCCTTCCACTTTGCTGTTGCTGTTTGCCCTTCCCTTCCCACCTGATTTAATGCACCTGTTTGTGAGCTACTTTGTAAGTCATGTTATTAAACCAGTTTGAATTGAAAGTAGTCCTTTTTTTTTTTTTTCAGTTCTTTTTACAACTGGGGCCATTTCAGTGACATGGATAAAATGAGGTCCCCGTGCAGTTATGTTAAGTGTATGTTCAGAAATGGTGAACTACAGCATGAAGGAGGAGCCAAGGACTGGACAGGGGAGTCAGGAAATCCCTAAGCTAATTTTGTGATTAAGTCAATGTTCCATGTAGCTATTCAGATACCTTTAAAATTCCCACCCTTGAGATGTGTTAATTTAGATGCCTTTAAAAAAGTATCTCATCAAAAGACTTTGAGGTTAGTACACTGAGCATATGTGAAACTTTTGAAGTCTAAGTTATACAAGATATTTCATGTGAACATTTTTTAAACAGTGACTTTTTCATAAGCAAGAAGATGACAATGTTTCAGCAATCACTTCAGCGTCCGTTGAAATGCAGCCAGCTCTCTGGTGGAATAGCGAGTGCACGGTAACGCTATACAGCCCTTCCTGCCAGGAAATGAAGAGTAGTGTATTCATTTGTAACCTGAGGGGGAGACTTCGCTATACAGCCGAGAGTTTGTGAGTGGAATTTGGGCTGATTACCACTAAAATTACAGAGTGACCCACGAGGTCTTATAGAACTCTATTCCTTATTTTACACTGAAGACAACGTCTGTGGTTAGTACAGTATCTATGAGCAAATTTGTGTAGTTATGAAGTACAGTTAAGGTTTATTCCCCTTTATAAAGAGCATTGATTTCGTTTACTGCATCAGAATTTTGAGGCCTCCTTAGGCTGCTTCTCAAGGCATGTATTAACAGCCCCGAGAGAAGAAAAGGCCAGATGTATAGCCTGATGCTTTTATTGTAAAAAAGTATCTTATGTTTTGCTTTTTCTGTTGTGTAATGCCAAATATTTAGCTCTTTTTCAACCAATCAGTAACATGATCTATTCCAAAATAGTTACAGCTTTGCTTTATTGTTTACATTTTCTCAGCAAATTATGTTGGTGGTGTTTAATGGTTATCTGTACCTTAGTTTACCTTCTGACAGGAGTAATAGGTTAACCACAAAAAGGTTAAAATAAGAATCAAAAAGACAAAACAAACTCCTAACTCAGCCTGACCCATAACAGGTGAAAAGTTATTATTCCATACTTCTTCAGAACATCAATGGAAACAAAACCTTTATCTTTTATTCATTAGTTAGCAGTAATACAAGTTGAGATAGCTTAGGTTTCTCCATATAGTTGCACTTGTAAGAGTAATTCGCTAATCATGCCATTCACTTTTGGGATTCTCTTTCAGTAAGGACCACTAGCCGTGAAATGTCACGCAGAGGTTTGGAAATGGGACATTCAGCTCACCAAAGAATGAGCTGCCGGGACAGAACTTTCTTTTTTTTACATGCTGGCAGTAAATGTAGGAATCAAAGCTACAAAATAAGGGAAAGAATAATGCCTGGTATTGACTAACAATGCTGATAAACATGGATAACCGTTGTTCCTGTAGCCACATTACGTTTGGTGTATATGTTTTAGTTATTGTGGTTCTGTGCCATTCAGCCACAGACATTGGCAATATGTAAACTCCAGGAGTTAATTTTTTGCTTGTCTGGGGAAAGTTGATTTGTAGTTACAGATATGATTTCCTCCTTCTTCTCCCATTGTGGTTAGGTTTTGTTGCAACAGAGAAGATAATTGTTTCCTTATTTATACTTTACAATCACATCCAGGTAGTATCCCTGTTTTAAGTTCTAATTTATACTGAAGGTGAAACTTGCAGGTCTTTGGATCTACTTCTCAATTTACTACAATAATGTAATTTTATTTTGAGATGAAGGTTTAGGCTGAAAGGGTTTTATATTCTGCATTGTATTTGTATTCCTGTTCAGTGTTGTAGGGCTAGCTATTTATATATTCAGTTTAACTTTGATAGAAGGAAGTAAAGTAAAAGTTTGAGAGAAATACAGGTTCAGTTGAACTTTTAATCTGTTTATTTAAATGCTTAAGCTCTTAAAACTTATGTTGCTGTTCTGGCTTCCTAAATGAGATGACTGCTAGAAGGAAGGTTGGTCATGGTATTGACTTTCTGTATAGAGACTTTTTTGTTAGAAGTGATTGATTCCTGTGGAAAAAGATCAGTGTGCATGGCTCTTTAAAAATAAGAGGTTACAAAATTATTTTATGCTCTTCCAAGTGTTTTTAAATTCAAAAGATTTTTTTTTTCATAATTTGATCAAAGTCGCATAACCTGTGGCTCTGTTTTTGTTACACATGCTGATGGTCTGTGGATAACATTACGTTTTTTCAGCATGAAACTGAACACTTCAAATCCCTGAAGCAGTCTCAAATTTATGGTTAATAAAAGAATTTATTGTACTGGATGTCATCTGTTATATCACTCTGGGAACAGAAACTGGCAATGAGTGGACAGGAAATATTTCCATTTCAAATCGCTTCAATCTTATAGTCTAGGGCAAAAGTGTCTGGTTTCAGAAAAATCACTGTGAATATCAATGTAATAGAAGTATTATATTTAAGAGGATATAATCTTTTTCAAATATTTCTTTTTTGCGTCATAGTATTTTATGTAAAGATACTACTTACAGTATTAATGTCTTGTACTTTCTGTATTTCAGTATTGATCCCTTAACATTTTCAAGGTAGAAGGGATAGTAGTAATGTATATTCTGGTAAATATCTATACATGCCACGTGAACAGCAGTTTGATGAGTTACTGTACAGTGGCCAAACTGCTTCAAAGTCTCAGACCTTTGTAGTCAATCGTTTTTTTAAGAGTGTGAACTCCTATATATGATGATAAGCTTCTTCCAGCTTAATGGATTTCTTCAAGTTGTCTCCATTTCAAATGTATTATAAAGTGTGAGCGAGATCCATAGATTATAACTTTATTAATGGAAATGCCAAGCAGGTTGAAGTTTCTGTATATTTTCAATTTTCCATGTGTTAAGTAGTATTTGAACAGCTCTACATTTTAAAGTATTTAAAGCATTTCAAATAACGCCGCATTTTAAATGGATACACTTGTCTAGGGGACACTATCACCAGGGGAAAAAAAAGTTTTACGTATTTTATCTTCAGCATGTATTAACATCCTGAAATACTCAATGTTTTGTTTCCATACTGTTATGAGTTAATACATGGTTATAAAAGTTTGGACCAATTGTGTGTTTCCTTCTTTAAAAGATATGTAGAAGAGACAGAGGTGTTCATTTTGGTTACAGATACTGTATGAGACTGGTAATATTAATTTATTAAAAGACAGGTGTCAGTTTAACTTCTTCAATGTACACCAGCTTATCTGGCATTATTTTGAAGCAAATTATGTAAGAAGAGCATATGAGAGGAAAACAATATGTGTAGTGGCCATGTGAACCCTAAATGTGATTGAGAATTTTGAGGCTTTTTTCTTTCAACTAATTAATAATATTTTATTTTATACTCTGACTAAGGGGGCCGGTTAGCTCAGTCAGTTGAGCAGGGCGCTAACAACGTGAAGGTTGCGGGTTTGATTTCCGTTTGGTCCCCATGTGTTGCCTGATCTAGTCGAGAGGTGGCGTCCCTGGCAACAGGGAGGTTGGATTACAATGATCTCTAAGGTCCTTTCGAGCCCAGGCCATTCTATGATTCCAGAAGTGGAAGGGAAGAGGAACTAATAAAGGCATTCAAAAAGAACTGGTATGGTAGCTTTCCTTCTGGGAGTGTGTATACCTTGACTTGGCATAGGTGTGTTTGTAAATAGAGAAATTAATTCTGAAGATTTTATTCATTATTTTAAGGAACATGGGTAAGCAATGAATTTGGTGTGTCTGATGCCTTGGGGGATCTGGACTGTAGTAATGAAGATTATCAGATCCGAGAGAGATTAAATAGGGTTCAGGTAATAATTGCTGTATTTGCTTGATTGATTTCTGTCGTATCATGGTAAAATTATTACACAAAGCTAACTATTTACTTAAAAATCAAGAGAAAAGTTAATATACTCTATCACTGAAATCAAAGCAGGTGATTATTTTACCTGACTTGACACCTTGTTTTTGCTAGATTGTCATTTAGTGTCTTGAACATCACCTTGTAGAAAGTTTAGTGTGTTGCCACTGTAAATGTCACCTTTGTTCATCCTTAAATGTTTTACGTATTAGCTTTGTAAAGTTTTTTTTTCCTAAGCCTCAGTAGATTATAACTTAGATTTCAAATCATTCTTGTCAAATTTCTGTCAGCACTTACTACCACCTACCATGATGATGCTATTATAATAACTTAACCTAACACCTTATTACAAATCAAAACAACCCGAGCAAATAACCCACAAATTATAATGTGGAAAACTGTATGTCTATTTTCTTTTATTGCCAAGCCTTAGCTTCTGTATGTCAACTCTTTACTAAATAATTTATTTAGGTGTATGGGATTTTTTTTTTCTGTTTTGCCTTCCTGCAAAGCTGAAAACCGAGATTTAATAGGGTCAAGTTTTATTACTTGGGCAGTTTGGAAAAGCTTTATTTTCTGTGGTGTAGGCTAAAAAAAATAATGAAATCTGTATGTAAAAGCAAAGCCCTCCCCTTCTAAAGAGAGGAGAAGTTTAAACCAAGAGGTAGTTCTAAAACTTGCTTGTTGCTATGAGCATCACCAAAGGACGTGAACTGAAAACCGTCTCGTGCTGCCGAGTGTGCTGGCTGTGTGTGTACACAGTGGAAATGCTCCCAGTACTCAGTACTTTGCTGCCTGAAATTGTTTCGTAGACAACTGGAGGAAAGGACATTCTGTTGCCCTGTTTTATAGCTGAGAGGCTGAGGCACAAAAGGTATTAAGTGACTTCCCTGGAGCTGTCAGCACAGGGTATGGATAAAGCATCTTTTTTCAGTCTTAAAGCTTTAGGGCTGTCACTGTCCTCCTTACCTGCGTGTGCCACACCACGGGCACCCGCTGGGCTGGCACGGAGGTTACGCGGTGTGCCCTGCTGGTGATTTCTGGCAAATTTAGAGAGGTTAGGTGAAATCACAGGTTAGGATAACCCTCTCTGTGAGTTCCTTTCGTTCGTAAGGGTTTAGTGTAGAATGAGTCTGGATCTTATTGGTGCTGCTTGTGTGGAAACCAGAGGAATTTCTTTAGAGCAGCACAGCGATGGTATTTTTCCTGGAGCTAAATGCAATTTGTACCGTTCCTGGATCTGTCAGACTAGGCCATGAGACAGTAGACCCATATGCCAAGCCTGCATTTGTATATCAGGCATTTGATTTTAGGATTCCTGTTATTTTTCCCAAGGCATGATTTCATATTAATTTTTATTAGTAAGTACGGAAATTTATAATTTAAAAGCTGCATCGACTGAAAAACTAAATGTTATCAAGATGTAGATTTGCTTGTCGTAGTGGGGCTTTTCTTAGATTGCGTAATTCCATTTTAAGCAATAGTACAAGAATAAAAACAAAGCTCTAGGAACTGGGTAAGGGAATCCTCATTATAAAAAAAACTAAAATGAAAATATTGCAAGAGCTTAAACAGTAGTGAAGCAAATTGCACCAGTGAATTAACCTAATGCCCAAGCAGGTTGTGTCAGTGTTTCAGGAGATATCACATTTCATGTCAAGTAGTGTATTAATTAGTACGAAAATGGCAGTTATGAACTAGCCATGTACTGTACAGATAGCACGTGTACTCTTCACTTTGGCATGCTTTCAAAAGCACTTAATGTGAAATACCTAGGAAAAATTCGTCTCTCAACTGTTTTACTTGTTCAAGTGTATTATAAAGTGTGATACCCATAGGGTGTGACTTTTATTAGTGGAAACAATGCAGTCAGGCTGGAGTTTCAAAACTATTTCAAACATTAAATCTCTATTTTAAAAAATTGTATTTAAGTTCACTTTTTTGGTAGGTAAAAACCACATGGAACTTGATGGCACATGAAGAGTTTGCCAATACATATATACTTAAAACGCACACACTTCATTGTTTGTTTGTTTATTATTTTTTCCAACAGTAAGATTTAGCAGTACTTAATGCTTTTTGAATCCAGGTATTGAAGAGAGATGGCCACACAGCAATATTTGAATGTGTTCTGTCTTCCGCTCATCTGTTTTGTTTTTTTTGTAAATTGTGAAAAGCCTCAGAAATCCTAATTGCAGAAGCTATTCTGTGTAAAGAGATGGTTGAATAGCACAGTTAGGGACAAAATACGTGGATTTGCAGAGTGTGCATAATAAAACTGTAGCAGAAGAAAGTCAGCCGTGATGATCAGGTGAATTCTGAGGTTAAAAGTTTATTCAAGAATCCTGGTTCTTCAAAACATTATCAAGAATGTCTTCTCAGAAAGCTGCGTTTCGGATGGTTCTATTGTGTTGTGTTGCAATTTCTGGCATTGATCATCATTTGGTGGAGCTTTTCCTACTTGAATGGTGTCTGTAAGTGGGGAAGCTCCAATTCGCTTACAGAGTGGGGCCGATATAGTTGGAATATTTGACTGCTGTTTTTCCCAAGTATCCCTCAGGTGGACCAGAAGTGTTTGTGCAGCTTTGTGTGTATTTCTGACACATTTCAAATGGAGGTTTTTGGCAGATGTGATGGCTGTACTCCATAGAGGGTAACCAGGAGTGTATAAATTCCCTGGCAGCTGAAGCTTTAAATCTGCAGCCACCAAAAGTGTCTGCCTCTGTCTCTGAAGTTCAGCCATGTGGATCATCAGTACACAGCAAGCGCTGGACCTTCTAATCCTCCCTGCTGATTGTGTTACTGCTTAAGCTGTGGGAGTAATTTTCCTCTTCTCTGTGGACCAGGCTGATGGAGGCTCTAAGAAGAAATGTATTTGCTAAAAGCTCATAGTTCAGCAGTAAGAATCTCATCTGCATGTTTGTTTTGGGGAGGTGGGAGTAACAATGCGTAGGAGTGAAGGAACCAAAGCCATGCCTTTAAGACAGTTAGAAGGAAGGGCAGCATAGCTGGGACTTGTCTGTAACTCTGCGAGAAGCCAGCTTGGGCAGCTTGTCCGTTAGTTTTGGGAAGGGAACAGGGAGGAATACTCGATTGCTCCCAAGGGGCAGATTTATAAACAAAGGTAATCTATTTTATTGATGTAGTTGATACACAGGAACATTTATTTCTAACCAAAAAAGTATTTTTATTTATTGTGTTTGGCATAATGGCCCCTCCATTTTTGCTGGTTTGGGTTTTTTGCCATCTAGACTAAAAAGGTCTGATGCAGTCATTATGCCAGTCTGCTCTGAAACTATAGCGTCTGCCCCTCGCTTTCCCTGAGGGGATTGTGCAGTGTGACTATATGGAATAATTGTGGCACTTCTTGGTGTGTTGTTACTCTTCTTATGTCGCTCATGGTACTGAACTTAATGCCAAAGGTACCTTTGCATTGCTGCTGAGTAGATGCCTATCACGTTAAAGTCCTCATTGCCTGAGCCCTTTTATGTTACGTAGCTCACTGGGACAGTAACTTTGGGAATTGATGCTCGTATCATTTTAAAGAAAGTTTGGGATTTTTACTTTATCTCTGTCAAAACCAAGTTTTGTGTGAGGTATTAGAAATACTGTTGGGGGAATGGTGAAAGATTCTTTAAAGCTGGAACACGGGATTTTGGCAAGCAAATAATTGATTGTTCCTGGAATTGAACCATACCCCTTATGAGTTCTTAGTTTTAAAATCTTACGGATGAGTACAGTTGTGTGTTTCTAAATCCCTAAGAATAGGTTTTTATGTCAAAAATAATTGCATTACTTCAGAGGGAGGGATTAAGGTGGAACAATCCCAAATCCTATCTACTTTAGAAGTTTTATGAGTTCTGTGGCACTCTAATCAGTAAAGTGGAATTGCTAAATTATCTTCCCTTCGTATCCTCCAGAAACAGAACTTCAGTCTATTTATATGTTAGTCCGAAAAAACCAATGCGCATTAGTTTTTCTTTACCATGAATATGGATTACTTCCCTTAGTAGTGCCTGTATGTTTCATTCGTGTAAATTTCTAAGAATATGCGTTTCATGTTTTACAACTGCAAAGCTCTTATAGTGCCTTTCAAATAATACAGGAGAAGGATTAGGGATGGAGGAAGACATTGTGTGAATAGACACAAACAAAATAGATGTGCTGTGCCAAATTTTTCACATTCCAGCCTTTATGTGATGTTCTGCTTTAAAGATTTCCTTGCAAGCAGCTGTTCTTATAATTTTCCAAGGATAAATTCACGCTGTATTGCAAATGGAGTATCTCCAGTCTGCTTGCTCTAAGTTTGTTTGTAGTGAAAATCTCCAACAATGCAGTCAATTTCAGATTATAATTTTTAGGGTAGAACAGTTATGAATAAAGCAATTAATCCACATTGGATGGCGGTTTCTCTAAGAATTGTTAGGAGGTTTGTGTGTGTGCAATTTGACATTAGATTGAGAAGCAAAGAGCAAAAAAAACCCACCCTGAAATTGTCATACTTGTGAATTGTGTTCTGGCTGAAGCTTAAAACGGAACCTGCAAAGTCAATCCTAGTTGCTTTTACAGATTTTCTATTTCTTTCGATGAAACCTGGGCCAAATGAAGAGCTCATGCTAGGACTTTCCAATTTGAAAGGTAGGAATCTGGCACCGGAACGTTATTTAGGGAATCATTTATGATTTTGGAAACAAGTTCCTTTATTAGTTCTCCAGGTGCCATTGCATATGCTTAGCTTCAAAGGAAATGTTTTTCTTTTCGGATCTGGCTGGCTTGCACTTCCAAGATTTAGGAGAAGGAGCAAACCTTTATATGCGTAAGATCTTGAAAGATACAAGTTGTAGTCTTTACTTCCCATTTTCCCTGATGTTCTCTCCTCTGAAATAAATAATTTTTTAATGTGGGAAGCAAACTGAATTATAAACATACTCACATAATATACATATTAATATACATGATATAGATGAATTTTTCTCTTTTGCTTCAGTCAGCTCTTGAAACCTTTTCTTGATTGTTTTGTAACTCTCTTTGGGAGAGAAAGACTGTGCCTCTCAGCTTATGGCTCTGCATGTTTGTACATTAAGTGAGCAGTCAATTAAATGAATTAAAATATATGGTTTAGTTGTTTCCTGAGCAGGTTAGATTAGAAGTGCTTGAGCATAAGCTGAAATTTGGTGCTTATGCAGTTATTCCTCTTAGGCTACATGGTCCCCCGCACTTTATTGAAGATGTGGGTAACTTCCCACTGTAAGAAGAAATACATTCTTTAATGTGAGTGGAACAATTAAGTAGCTGGTTCATTTTATAGCGTGTTGTGTTCTGTGGTAAGCAGTAAGCATGTATAACAGGATTCATTAATTTCTCCTCCATTATTTCACATGTGAGTTGTTCTAGATATTTTTTGTTTATAGCACAAGCCAGTGTTCCTCAAGGTAGTTTGTCTTTGGTCTCTCTCAAAACAGCTTTACCCTCCTTCCCAGTCACAATCCCCATTTGTGCACCTGTATTGGCATTGCTTTTTCTCGCCACGCCTTCCCAAACACCGCGTCTTTTCTCCCAGCTTTCCTGTCAGGGGTCATATCTCACAGTTAAAGGAACGTTAGTTTAACTACAGGTTCTTGGCTTTCGCCCAGATATACTTAGGCCAGCGCATTTCAGTAATGTTTCTTGCAAATGTGCGTTATTTGAAAACATTTCTTCTGTTGATTTTTTGGGAGCTGTTTTGTCTGACTTTTTTTAAGATGGCTTTTAATTTATCTAACACTTCACACAACAAAGTTGGAAAAAATTAGTGTGACTGTGCAAACTATAGAAAACTTCTTAGGCAAACTTGTGAAGTGCATGAGAGAAGTAAGAACTGGTTCCCTTCTGTGCCATGCTTTGCTGCATTGAATTCCTGGGCTTGACTCAGAGATGTAAGATTTTCACGGTAGGCAGCAAACAGTGTAGATTAAATTGTTGTTAAATCGTGGCTTTAAGAACTGTCTGTTCCTTAAAGCAAGGCAGTTGACATACATTCAGTGAACAGCTGCATGGAGCCATGGTGCATACAGAACAGTCACACTGTAAAGATTTCTGTAGTATTTCTGCCTTACAGTAATTTCTTATCTCTCTGTAAGGTAACTTTCCACATTGCCTTTTTCTGAACAGGAACTAAAATAGCCCAGAATGAAGCATAATGAAAAGGCATTTCTACTGTTTGGATTTTTTGTGTTTTGGTTTGGTTTTTTTAAGATAGGTTATGCTGCATTTAGTAATCTTCACTCAGCACATTTTACCCCCAAAATCTGAAAAGACCCCCATGAAGCTGGCATATGAATACACATGCATAGCTTGAGGGACTTCCTCATCCTCTGACAGTCATCAGCTGCTAAATTCAATAGCCTTTCGTGATAGGAGGAACTTGAGAAAACCTGATCTGGTTGAAATGACAGAAGAATTTGTTCAGACGAAATGTGATTACCTGTGTGGGAAGTCAACTGCAAAACTGTGGGTAATGTCATGATTTTGTGAAAAATGAGATATTTAATAAACATGAAAGGTCAGGTCATTTTATATACAAATCAAGTAGGAGTTCCTTGTATTTGGCTTAGGAAGGTAAGTATTACGTGTTACTCCTAAACAAAAGTTTAAGTTTCTCAGATTTATATGTAAAACAGCCCTTTTGTTTGTTTGTTTGATTTTACCTGGATTACAGCTCTTAGTGCTTGGGCTGTCTGTACAGTCCTGGTTTTGAATATTTTACTTCCTAGAGGGTTTTGACTGTCAGTTAAGTGAGCACATTTTTTAAAATAATAATGTTTTTTTTCTGAGCCATGGGGCTTAAATTGGGGTAAGAAGCTGTATTCTGGGAGACGGAGAAGCAATGTGCTAAATGTGGCCATGCCTGACAGTTCTAAACAGAGGAAGGTGTATTGTGCCTGCCTCAGGTCACCAGGCATCTGCTCCCTGGAAGGCTGAGCTGCACCAAGGCAGTCAAATTATGTGTGTTCACATTAAAGAAGGGCTCCTTCAGTTCAGAGGAAGGCCTGATTGATCTACCAGACAACCTAATACTCTGTCTGAAAGGGACAATTGTGTAAAAGTAGTGTGCTAACACCTGGAGATGGACCATTGAATTTTCACAAATAACATTGAAGAGAAATTGGGATCCCTGAACATGATAGGCTGTTCTTGAGAAGGATGTGTTAGGGAAGAACCAGCTACCCAACTTGTGTAACAAGAGGGCTTGGATGGAACATAAAGTTCCTTCATGCTCAATACTGATGTTTTTCTTTCCTCCCCAATACATAGTTTATAATGAAGTAAAACCAATGCTTTACCTTTCATACCTCAGGCCTGATCCAAGATGTGATGCTCTGAAGACATATTCAGCAACTGCAGCTGAACTTGCATGCAGTGGCTCTAAAGATGCAGGGTAACAGTGAGTAGCTAACAACAAAGAACCTGCAAAATCTGGTAGTTTCTTGTAAATCATTATGTTGCTTACATAAGAACATGGCAGATGCCAACTGATTAAAATAAGTTTTAAAAAACGTTTTGAAGAATCTACGTCCATGTTTCAAATATGAATTAGGCACCGAGAAGCTTATTGCTCCTTGAATTCACTTTTATTAAGATTTAGTTCTCTGATGCCGATGAGATGTTTTTCAACATATTATTCCCATAATTTGTGCATGGAGTGCAGGAGCATACGTATACATATAAAGAGAAACCTGACCAAAATTTATGATTGGAATTGTCAGTTACACCAAGGATATAGTAGTAACAGTACAAACCTATCGTAGCAAACATTAGCATGGATTATGTGTTTTGTTATATTCTGTTGGAAGCAATCCAAAATGCGGGCGTATAAATGGTACAGATAATTAATCTCTTTACTGATGACTGTAGAAATAGAAAATATTTTAACTTGGTTGAAAGCATCAAGAAAGCTTTGAAAAGAAAAGAGCAGATGTCACATAGAAAGCTTTTAGTTTACTGAGCAACGAGTATGATAAACATAGATTATTCATCTTGATGTTAAGAGTTCAAACACAATTGTCCCTTCAGTTTGCCTCACGGGAGCATGAAATTAGGACCATGTGTGCATTGATTAACAACATATGAAAGATGAATCGTGATTACTGTTTTGGTCTGGTGCACAAGGCTATGCTTGAGGGGTTGTGATTTCCTACCTCCTTTACCAGATCTCTGTAATCAGTGCCAGCATTTCCCCCTGTTTCCTAGTATTGATGTTAAAGCGACTGCCTGACAGAGGGTACTCACGTACGTAAATGGCCTTCATTGAATGAAAGAGTATTGGCTCGACAAAAGTTGAATATTGGGGTATGTTTCAATATTATTTGTATAAATGGCCATTCACAGGACAATTCTGAAATCACCAATGTCATCTCTGGTGGGAGTTTTCAAATAGGAAAAATAGATGTTACTTTCAAATAGGAAACACTATATGTGCTTGACTGGAAGGAAGAGGGAGTTCAACAAGAAAAATCAAGCAGACTTTTATTTCCATTGTATTTTATTTATGCCTCTGATGGTAAGCCTTAGTTAAATTTAGCTTTTCTTGGAAGCTTATTTGGTGTCTGTGGTTAAAATTTCTTTTAGCTTTATTTCTGGAAATGTAATCCTGACTTTGTTCCTCTCTGGCTTAGTAGTGAGTAGAAAGAGTTGTCGTGTGTTTCATTAATAAGTTGTTACTGTAAATGAAGGAATGGTGTTAGAAAAATATAAACTGACAAAAACCAGATTAACTATGTGTAATAGTCTTTGATTCTTTTAATACTTGTGCTCTTCTTTGTTGAACGATCAATATTTAAATAAAAGGAAATGCCTGCACATGCTTTGACCATCCAAATGGGTTACGCATTGTTCAGGAGATGGTATGTATTAGGGCTATTCAGAACTGTGATTATTTAAGATGTCTTAGGGTCTTCATCTTAATTGTCCAAGTTGTTCGTGTGAATTGAGGAACAGATCCAATGTGAGGTATGTTATACATGATGGAAATTCTTCCTGGCTTGCTTGCCCAATATAGATGCAGGATTTGGATCTCAGTTTATCATGGTTTTTTGTGGAGCTCTGTGCCCAAAGCTCATATAATGTGAGCTTTAATGTTATTATGAAAAACACACAACCACCCACCCTCACCTCCCTGCTTTTTGAGAATCAAGATTATTTCTAATTGAATCTGTGTGCATTTCAACTTTGATTATCTGTTTAAAGATCAGTGGTCTGTAGGTCTTCATAAAAGATGTTTTGGTGGTTTTCTTTCCTATGTATTCCTTCTCGGTCACTGTGTATAGAAGTATGTGGACCAAAGGGATTTTACAGGCAATGCAGACTTGCTTTGCAGTAGCGTTCAGAATAAATTAAAAGCTGCATGTGAATTCAGCAAATGTTAGTGGTTAATTAACTAAGAATGTGGAGCCCTAAGGCCATCGCATTAGTGTTTATAGTTTTAAAGTAAGATGCTCTAAACAAGTTGTCTTAGCAATAAGCTATATAAATAGCACAGTTATTTTATGGCTTAAATACAAGGAAAAATGTGGTTTAAACTCACAGCAATAAGTCCTTTATTGTGATAAAAAAGTTTATCACAATACAAATTTTCTAACTAGATTGCATGGTTTTATTTTTAACTCATATGACAGTTCTCTAGTTCACCACTTTAAGGTGACTCTAATTCTCTCCCAAGTTACTGCAGCCTTTTTCTATCTTTCATATACTTGGGAGCTAGG
>NW_009703777.1:0-25914 GCF_000703405.1 Apaloderma vittatum | reverse complement strand
CAGCAGAGTTCAGATTATGTTATATTTATTTTTTGCAGCTACTTTATTAATGATTGTGGTATATTGATTTATACTTCTACTGTTATGTATTTTGTGATGTCACTACAATTCCAGAAAAAATGCAATTGAAAGTGCAGTAAAAAACATTGCTATGTTATATTTTTTAAAAATGTAGGATATAAAGAATTAAAATACTTGTGCTGATTTTCTGTGGGCTGTGACATTAATATCTGAAAAGTTCAGTTCTAGAACACAAAGGAATATGGGTAACAATTCGATAGTTAAAAATCAACAGTTTCTTTTTATTTTTTAACATTTTTTGTCACACATGTAATGTCTTTGTTTTGCTGTGGTAGTAAGTTAATTGAGATGTTATATAACTTAGGAGAAGCAGAAACTGAGTCAGAATAGAACAGTTATTACTGGACAAGTTAAGATTAAAAAAAATTGATGCCTTCTTGTTTCAGGAAACCTTTTTTTGTATAACAACTTGTTTAATGGCAAACTAAATCAAAGTTAAACAAATCAAAAACCATGTATGAAGAAAGCAAGATTACATATTTAACTTCCAACAGTACTGTCAAGATCTGCTTTGCTTTCATTCTTTATTTTACAGGTTGGGGTTTTTAAAGGCAACTCATACCTTGTTTTTCTTTCTGAACACTTGTGTCTGTGACAGGCAGTGAATGTTTGCACATGATTGTGACAATATCTAATTACTGTTGGAATCCTTTTATACTATTAACTTCTTCTGTCCTTTACCTCATAGCTGTAAATCTAGATACAATTCTATGTAAATGGGTACTATTTTTATTTTTTAAAAAAAAGGTAAATATTGTTATTTGCCTTTCAGGGAATGCTATTACTCTGCAAGAATCAGTGTTAGAGTTTTCAACTTTGTGTCTAGTAAGGCTGAGGATGATGTGGTGATTTGTGGTTCCAGTTTCAGTGCCTTCTGCCTCTGAAGTCCAAAATTGTTCTGTATAGGTACAGAACCACGGGATGGTTTCAGTTGGAAGGAACCTTAAAGATCCCCTAGGAACCTTAAAGATCCCGTGGGCAGGGACACCTCTCACCAGACCAGATTGCTCAGAGCCCCGTCCAACCTGGCCTTGGACACTTCTAGGGGAGGGGACTTCCACCACTTCCCAGAACAACCTGTGCCAGTGTCTTGCCACCCTCACAGAAAGTCATTTCCTCCTAATAGCTAACCTAAATCTCTTTCAATTTGAAACTATTACTCCTTGTCCTCTCAGATAAAGAGCCCCTCCTTGTCTTTCCTGTAGCCCCCTTTACTGGAATGCCACTGGAGGGTCTCCCTGGAGCCTTCTCTTCTCCAGCCTCAACAGTCCCACCTCTCGCAGCCTGTCCTCCAGGGCAGAAGAGACACTAGGCTCATCAGCTTGTGTGGGTGTTTGGATTCCTCCCTGGGAGAGCAATGTAGCAGTTCTCTGGTTGGTCCTCAGTTTCGCTGACACTCAGCAGGGATTGCAGTGTCTATTTCAATAGTATATGATAGTAGAAAAGGGTGTCTGATGTAGTCTAATGGATTTGTACAATATGCATTTCTACTGGAAAAGTTGTAGGATATAATTGTCTGAATTATTCCAGTTGGAAATCAGCTGTTTCATTTGTTCTCCTTTAACTATTTGTTGATTTTAGCCAATAATCAAGGGGAAAATTGGAACGTAAATTCTCAGTCTGAGTTTTTGTTTAATTAAGCTCTTTGCAGCAAGAATTTCTTTACAATATTTGCGATACACGGTAAAATGATTGAGGCCTGTATCTGTGGGCCTCTCAGCTAAATACATCAGAAGAGTAATAAGCCACATAAGACTCAAAAGTATGTGGAAATACAAATTTCACAAGAATTATATCAGGCACAGAAACATAAATTACATATAAGTATATCTGTATAAAATAATTTAATGAAGAATAGATGTGGGCACATATCTAAATGCCGGATATTGATATTTTCTCTGTAGTAAGAGTTTCTGCCATCTACAATTCAGGCACGCTGATGAACTGGTCCATAGGTTTTGTGTCCTAGCTTATCGTACCTCAGCTTATGTTAAACTTCGAGTTCTGACTAGTTCTTACAAGCATTGAATATTAGACTTATGAAAGAAAAGGGTGATTTGATTATGGATGAGTTCCAGGTGTGCTGAAACTTTGGTGTGTTAGTTTGCCCGACTGACAGGTAGGTAATAGAGTCCTTCCGGCAGCTGTTGTGAGGCAGCCAGTGACTGAGGAGTGTCTGGGAGGTGATGAGTGCTCTTTAATCACTTCTCTTACTGTATTGCTCCAACCTTTAATTTCTTTCCTGAAAATGACCTTCACCAAGAAAATAGAGCTAAAGTGCTATGACCGTAGCGCTTAGCAGCGATATTTCTTCTCCTCTCTGCTTGAATTTCTAGTGCTCTTTGTCATGACTGGAATTGAGATCAGCTTTTTCAGACTGACATTCTCTCTCTCCTCTCCCATCGTGTTTGCTCTGGAGAACCCAATTTGATTTGTCATTAAACCTTGATTAAAGGTGTGAGTTTTTCACAGGCAAGATTAACCTAGGAGGCAAAAATTGAGAACATCACGTAACTTTTATGAGTCAAATGTACTGGGCAAGTCACACTACTTAAGTCACAGTTTCATGTCTTCTTGCAAACATTATATTCAGACTTTCATTTCTCTTTGTTTTCACTGTATTTCATTTGGAAAATTGATGACAGGTGAGTACACATAGGTATATACAATCTGTTCTGTCATTGCCCACATTCAGATTGATGGATGGTGTGCCCAAACAGAAGGTAAAAAATAATGAATTGTATCATCTTCCATCAAACTATTTGCAAAATAAAAATCTACGTAAGTTCAAATACTTTATTCAAATTGTTTTCTTGAAATTTCTTTACAGGGACTCTCATCAGTTGCCAAGAGCAATGGACTACTCAATATCACCTTTAAATATGACAGTAAGTTGAAAATTTGCACTATATTCACAAAAGTGAATGACTCCGTCACAGTTATCAATATATATAGCAATGTGTGTCTTAAAAATGGCTTTAAGAATAGCAAAAACTCTTTAGTATTGATGTAATTTTAAATGTAGATATTTTGGGGGGTCTGGTGCATCTTCTCTTTCCTATGTTTCACTGGTAGTAAAACGTTCTCGTAAATTTTGGTAGTTTCACTTTCAGATTGTGCTACATAATCTGACCAGTATTTGGCTGGAAAATTATAGAGGATTATTTTATTGTGTGTGTGGATGTAGTCATTGAAAGGTTCACTACACACAGCCATAGGAAAAGGATTATTTCAAGCTTTATACCTCTTTTCTCTGATGTGTAATTTTTGGGGAAAGTGGTCTGTCTCAAGGTAGAAAATGTGTCGTTTGCATTTGTGTACAGGGAATGTAAAAATGTATCCTTGTAGGGATCAGTATTGAAGATGAATAGCATCTCTTCATCTAGTTGAAGCAGTTGAACTTTTAATTACCTACAG
The DNA here is from genome assembly GCF_000703405.1 of Apaloderma vittatum. Lineage (NCBI taxonomy): Eukaryota > Metazoa > Chordata > Aves > Trogoniformes > Trogonidae > Apaloderma > Apaloderma vittatum. The sequence goes on along the minus strand of NW_009703777.1, from coordinate 22,416 downwards.
TGTTAAGGGACTGGGTTTGTGCAAAAAGAGATGATAGTTTTAGTACTGTAGCTGATGTAATTTTTTTGAGATGGTTTTAGTACTGTAGCAGATGTGGTCATTTTTTGGAGCTAAACTAGGAAGAAAGTAATCTCTAGCATAATAAAAGTAATAAGCAGGTTACAGTCATAATACTTCAGACCTCTTCAGATGTCTGCTAAATGGCTGTGTCTTACTGTTTTCATGTTTTAAAGTTTTTTATCATCTATATTTTCTAGTCAGCAAAGTATGATTATTGACTACATTGGGTATTTATCCTAATTTGGGCATTTAGTGGTCATCATCAATATAAATTCAATGTACAGTCGAGAGAAGGTTCTAATTTACAGCAATAATATTTGTACTAATGCTAGTACGAGTCACAGGTTGGATTTTTGCCCACCCAAAGAAATTACCTTAGATGCTGAATGTGGTTGAAGTTTCATTGAGATCATATATGAGGAAACCTAACAATAATGCTTTTGTTTCATTCTGATCATCCTTTTGTTCCTCTATTTTTATGTGAATTTCTGAATTAGCAGTCCTTCACTGTGAATCTTTTTCAGTCTAATTTGGTGTTAGAGCAACGTGATTGTACAGGGCGTAAGTGGTTGCTACAAAGCAGTTAAGATTTTTTTAATCTACAAAAAGAAGAACAGGAAATAATATCAGTCAGAACAGAGAGCCCCATGTTTAGTTAACACAATGGAGTCTGCTTAATTCCCAGTATCTGTCATGGTTTTTCCATTAATTTTGGCACCAGTAACTGTGTTTAACCAACGAAAAGTGTTAATTCAGAATTCTGCTGGCACTGCTTGCTTCCTGGACAAAGGAGTTACTTGAGTTCTGCAATACCAGGAAAAGAGTTCCTTGATATCAAGGTTAAAGAGTTCATATAATATGGAAATACATACTTACCGTGAATAGCCAGCACAAAAGAGAACTTGGCTTGCTAGCAGTGATTTAAAGGCATTTATTTTGTCAAACAGCAACTCTGGCCTACTGTGTTTTATGTTGTTAAACTAGCTGCTTAGATTATTTATTCAGGTGAAAACCAAATGCTTGTACGTTGTAGCATTTCAGTTTTATTCAAGTAAAAGAAGTGGTTTCCTGAAAACTGCATTTTTTCCCTGCTGTTTTATTACTAAACCTGTTGTTCTTTAAAAATGTAAATAAGTGACTCACGGTCAAACTTCAGACATTTGTACTATATTCCATTTTGGCAAATTGTCGTTCGGCCGTAAAACTTTAGTAACTGGGATCCAAAATCTTGGGCTTGCTATTAATCACATCCAGACCTAGAGAAAAACTGTTACTTCAAACTTTCCATTGAAGGAGATACTGTGTTCTCCTAAGAGGAAGTTTGTGCTATCATTGAGTTCACTTGTAGCAACAGAGTTCTACAAACAGCATAGTAAGTACCCACTGCCCAGCTTTTGTAGAAGACAATGTTGTGCAAACTGTTCTATTCTTATTTGCGTGGCAGTTACATAAAAGATTCCTTACGATTGTAGTTCATAGTAAAAAGCCATTTTCTGCAACTGCTTTTCAATGAATAATTTTATTTTCATTACTTTACAGATCATACCTCTGAATTAGATTTCTGTTTCCTGAATTGGCTTATCGTAACATTTGATTTTTTTCATGTTTCGTTTCTAAAACCTCTATATAGACAAATATGTAGCATGTAGATTATCTCAGCTTTTTAGAATTAATCATCAGTCCATAACATACAGTCTACTGGACAACTTTTTCTGGATTGTGTTGGCTTCAGCTAGTTCAAAAGCAGGGTGGTTGTGCATACACATCTTCGTGTACACTGTGCTCCAGAACTGTTGAACTCTCTGACCACTACTTCTCTACCTGCTGCAAAATATAAGCTTAAATGTTGTAAGGCTTTAGAAGTACTAAAATCTGGGGTTATTTGTTTTCTTATTTTGAATGCATAAAGACACAGCCAAGTTCAACAACAAAATCAAGAATGTTTTTTTATTTTCTTAATGAAAGCTGAGGTTTTCTATAATCACATGTTTGTGGAGCTATAACTTCAGAAAATACCCTTTATTTTTTGAGGCTAACACGACAAAACCGTTTCTGACTGGATTCAGTGGCACGAAAACGGTCTGCTGGGATTTGGCCACTGGATGGATGGCAGAGATGAGACAGATTTAGGCAGTGAGTTCTTTGTGCACAGGCTCAGGCAGCATCATGGTTAAAAAGCCCTTCTTGAGCACCAGTCTAAAGCTTCATATTGTTCATTGTTCTTTTACTTGCCTGATCATTGACCAACATTCTCTAGCTCTAAACACATGCACAAAATTAATGTCAGTCCTCATATTCTTTCAGATAATTAGTGAGGAAATGTTGCTCTCTTTTGGGAGTCCCAGTATGTGCCATTGTTACTCTCACTGTGGTACAAACTGCACTGCTATTACAAACTTCTAATTTCCTTTAGCATCCTGTGAACTAGGATTTTGCAACTGGTGAAAGTGGTTGTGCTTTTCAGTGTCCTGAGACGAAAACTTCATCTAGATTTCTTGTACAGTGCTTATTTTCATAGACTACATAGTGCACCTGCACCTTTACTTTGCTCAGTCTTGAAGTAGTGTTAGGAAATTAACTTAATTGTTTGCATGGAGAGATGCAGGTTGTGTTTGAAACTGATTGCTTGAATAGATCTTCAAGATTCGGTGCTGTTGGCAGATGACGATTTACTGGCTCTAGTAAAAGCACGTCAGCCAGAGTGTTTTTCTTAAAGCATTTATTTCTCCATATTTTTAGACTGCACGCCTTATCTGAATTCAGTGGGAAAACACGTGATTGGAGACGTGCAGAATATCACCATCAGTCAGTATGCCTGTTACGAACAGGTTGCGGTGACAATGCTTTGGACGGCAAATGCCATCGGTAAGTAGTAGAGGGAGATGAACTACATCATGTCCTTGGTAATAACTTCTTGCCGATTAGTATTAAGTAAAATAAATTATGCTTGAAATCGTCAAGCAGACTGCTTAAGATGAAAGAATTTCTTAACAGCTTTGCAAAGCTGCTATTTTTACTAGCTTGCTTGGAGTACCCTTAAAACTAGGATGCTCCCTGCAGCCATACACTTGCCCGAAGCGTGTAGTGTACCTTGAGATACTAACTAATATTGTGAAACCATTATGATTAGCAAGATATTTGAAAACTAAGCATCTGGAATGTGAAGACAAATTTCTACAATTTTTTCAGCTATGTTTGAAGCCATGCAACACTCAGTAATGTAGAAAATTTCATTAAAGTTAATGATAAATCTTCAGAAGCCTTTTTTTGTGAAGTCTCTTTTGAGATTTCTTACTCAATAGTGAAAGACAAAAAGCCACATACTGCTGGGAAACCACTTGTTCTTCCTGCCACGGTAAAGCTGATTGAAATAATACAGGGAAATGTTGGAATTAAAAAATGCATTCTGACATAAGATTACAGAGACAGCACCACACATGAAATTCAGTCATTGAATCATCCTTTAGTAAGAGCTGGAAGTTCCCATTTATGTGGTAGGATTGCATCCTAAATGGTGAGATGTGTTTAATAATGCAAATGTGTATTTATTAAACATGATATAAATTTTTTAGCCTAGACCTGTATTTATTAAAATGAATGCTTTAGATATGAAAAATGGTCATTTTTGTTGGCCTCACAGTATTAAATCATGCTTTCTTTTTTAATTTTTTAAAATAAAAAATAATGACTTATTTATGGGTCTTAAAAGAGTATATGAAAATGACATATAATTCTGCAGAACTGTGCAGTTGCAAGCATTTGGTAATCTTCAGCTGCACACTGGATGAATCAAATCTCTGTGGGGAACAAAGCTTGGTGTTCTTTCTTGTAACAATCAGAGGTTAATCCTTCGGAGAGCATGAGGACAGAACTGCTGTTGAAACATGTCTGGTAATGTGGAGACTGGACACTTTCTCTTTCATGGTCTTCATTTAAGCATAAGTAGTGCTTTTGTTTCATGGAATATTAAGAACATGTTGGGCAACTCATGGTCTTCGTCTGCAACAAAATTATAAACCATTAAAAAAACCCCCAAACCCATAAGAGCTAACATAAACTGACAATCCATTTTGTTTTACGTAGCATTTAACTTACAAAGACTGTGGCTGCGTCTGTGTTAAATATATATTCTGCCAGGTGTCATGCTCTTGAAGAGATGTAGTTACCTGGAGCGGTGGTAGTCAGTCTTGAAGATCTCTGCAGTGACTTTGGTACCTAGGCCTGGAAACTCTCACAGGGTAACACTGGCATTATCCTGTGACATTGGCATCACCACGTCTCAGTTTAGTCATGTAGTGAAGTAATTCTGTGATAATTGCGAAGAATTGTGAAGACACTGCTGAGAGCTAGTTGTGTTAAATTGAAGAAAAGGGGTGTAGTTCTGGTGTCAGTTATAAATAACTGGAAGTATTCATACACTGGAATAAATTCCATTCCATTTAAGTCAAGCTTTCTGTTGCCACATGCTATGTAAGAACTAAAGAAGTTGTAACAGCCAATATCACTTTAATCTGGTAGTCTCAGAAATGATAGGAAGATCTTAGGAGTATTTCTACAGTTTGCTAGCAAAAATGTTATATTTCATTGCTAATAATGGAAATGTGGAGTTACTGTGAAGTACTCTTGAGGCCGATGAAGGTAATGATAACTCACATTGCAGTGATAATTTGGAAGCCCTAGCTGAGTTGTGGGGCCCTCTGCTCCAAGCATTACACAACTGTGTAGTAATTGCAGCCTTTGGCAAAGATTGAATTCTAAATAGGCAAGATAGAAAATGTGGGAAGGACTGACATGGAACAATAGACAGTAAAACACAAACATATTTCATGAGTTATATTTTTAAAGACAGACTAAATATATTCAAATTACATGAAGTACCACATAATTCATTTTGAAATATTACTTTTCTGTTTAAATGCCCTGCTATTTGCAGGAATTGAATACCTGAAAGGATTTCGAGTAATACTTGAGGAGTTAAAATCAGAGGGAAGACAATGCCAGCAGATGGTTTTAAAAGATCCAAAGCAGCTCAGCCCCAGTTTTAAACGAACAGTAAGTGCTTTGTTGCAATAAAAAGTTTCATTGTTGCTTGATTGTGTGTATATAAATCTCAATATATCTCTAAATATATGCACAGTATACCAGGTACTGGAGTGCATGTTGCTTCATGAGAGTGTCATTCTCTAAACCGATGGTAGTTGTTGCTTTAGAGACAGATCTAGTCCCTTTCTGCAGAAGCTTTCCTGAAGCTGGAAACTGTCATTTGGGTGACTCTGGAGTGCAGGTGCACTTCTGCCATAGTCCACATCCAGCTCTGTATTGAGATTCCTCCTGTCAATGTGTAATGGAATGATAGATAAAGCATTCTTAATACATTAATTTCTGCTTATGTTTGCTAAACTAAGGGCTTATTTTTAAAGATACTTTCAGGTATAATTGTTCATGTTAAGATCTGTTGCAATCTTGTCTTTTTGTAGGGAGTGGAATCCCAGCCCTTTGTAAATCTGAAGTTCGAAACAGATTATTTTGTAAAGATTGTTCCTTTTCCTTCCATTAAAAATGAAAGTAATTATCACCCATTTTTCTTCCGAACTAGACGTAAGTATTGCATGCAGTATAGTATTGTGTATCATCTCTTCACCAATGGGTGCCCCCATCCTTTTAGTTTTCCCAACAAAGGAATGTAGTAGATGACGATGTTAGATGAGTCTATGTTAAGATAGTTACGGACAATCTTTGAAGGAAGATTGAGGTGTTAAATGGAAAGAATTTGGATGCCACAGATAAATCTGTGGCGTATGATGGTATGGGTTAGGTAACAACCAGAAGAAAAGTCCCAGATAGGCCTGAGATTTATCTCAGGTTTGCCTACAGCAGGGTCTCTCCTGTGGTTCTCAGAACTTTTGACTCACAAAGATGGTTTGCTTCTTCTTTCTGAACACGGTGAAGAAGCTCAGGTTGTTTCGTTTTTGAGATCACAGTTTCAAACCCAGATATCTAGACAGATATAGGTGAGTACATATAAAATCAGATAGCAACAAATGAAGTTCAATTTCTCAAAATTATTTAGCAGTTCTCATTGCGATTAGAAACAACAAACTTGAATAAGCTTCTCAGTGTTTAAACAGTATGACAGGAAACTGCAAATACCCTTTGGGGTGAAATGTTCATATTTATCCTACTTAGGATGTTGGGGTTTTTTTCCCCTATAAAACTTTCTTAATATATTTTCAAGTCTATTGGTGCAGACTGCAGTAATACTTGTCTTTTTAAGAGTACTCAGCATACTGATTTACTCTGAGTAAGTGTATTTAAGGCTAATTTCCTCCCCTGCTATGCCTTTTATCTCAATAAGGAGTGCTATTTTCAAATTGCCAGACCTGTGTTTCTCATTTAAAGATGAGAAGAATGCGAAATCATAGCAGTACATTTATTTACTTCACGCATATTAGATACTAGAAAAGAAATGGAGGTACTGTCTTCAAAATTATGGACTCCTTTTGCTCTCGTTCTTTCTCAGTTTAAATAGCTTTGCATTGTAAGACTGTATCATTAATAATTTTTGTGTGTATTTGTAGCTTGTGAATTGTTGCTACAGCCAGAAAACCTTGTCTGCAAACCTTGTGAGTAAAATATAATGCTTTCTGTATATTCATCTTACACAAAGTCACTGTACTTTAAGAGTCACTTCTCTTCAATTCATGAATGTTTTCCGACAGACTGGAAGCCGAGGAATCTGAATGTTACCCAGCAGGGTTTTAACATGCAAGTGTCCTTTGATCACGCACCTCACAGCTTTGGGTTTAGATACTACTTTCTTCACTACAAACTTAAGCACGAAGGGCCATTTAAGCAAAAGACCTGCAAACAGGTACGTCACTGAGTTTTGCAACTCTTAGAAGCACAAAATTTATTAATAATAAATGTTCTAAGGTTTTATGGAAACTTTAAAACCTTAGTATATAATTTATCCATTTTAAACTTTTTAAACTATTGGGTGCTATTGACGTAAATAATAATTGCATTGTTGCTATAAGTAACTAGTACTTGAAACTGCAATTTTGTTTGTTACACATACTATTTCCTACTTTTTTCTTCACCTTTATACCAAATTTGTCCACTTTATAGAATACCCACCTGAGATGGTATCAGCTGTGTGCTGTGTCTTACTATGAGAGCTGCAGTTTGCTGTACATTTTCCTTAACTAGTATTCAATGCAGCCAACTTTTTATCTTAGGTATCTGAAAGCTGGGGCATAATGTACAGTTTATGTATTAGACCAAGCTTTTAAGAGTTGTTTTGATAATTTGTTTTACTTCTTCAGGCAGAGAATTGTTGTCCTTTCTTGTTTGTATGGAGAGGTTTAAGGTGGTTTAAGGTGACCTAATGCCGGAAGGCACTAGGTATTTCTAAATCAATGCAAATATATTTTTTTATTAAGTTTTAAAACTATGTGAATGACTTGCAAAATATTCTTTCTTTGATGTAGGAGCAAAACACAGATACCACAAGTTGTATTCTTCAGAATGTATCTCCAGGAGATTATATAATTGAGGTAATATTTATAAAGAGTCATTTGTACAACAGCTAAATTAGTATACTGATGGAGAAATTAACTGAATTTAGAAGTATTTCAAGTCACATTCTGCTAGAATTGGACTTCAGACTTCCCTACTGAAGTACCTTGTGCAAGTAAAGGTTTAGGGAGATTGTTCTTGACCGTTCCATAGCTTTGCTTCCCTGAGTGCAAAGCAGTTTCACCTGTACTTTCAAGTTAAGTTGTTGGCTGCATAATTTTTGGACTTGCATTTTTTTATTAAAATTTAATTAAAATTTGGTCAATTTTTACTATACTTAAAGCAGTGTGTTTATCTTGATGATGACAGCATGTGAACTGTGAAAATTAATTTACAATAAATTATGTACCAACAAAGACAGATGATTTCACTAGTTACTAGTTTGAGGTGCTCTTTAATTTTAACTTTTAACAGTTAGTTTCTTCACATTTGGTCATGAGAGCTATTGCAGTTGTTTACATATTGCAGAAAATAAATGAAATTAATTTTCCAGAAAATAAAATTCAACTTTTACTTTTCGAAGCTGGTTGATGACACTAATACAACAAGGAAAACAATGCACTACGCGCTAAAACCAGGTATGAATTTTTTTTTTAGATGATATACAGTATTTTATTAATTTAGATTGAATTTTAATTACATTGGAAATAAATGCTGATTTGACCTGTGTCTGTTTGCTGTAATCAGGACTACTGAGGCAATTGCCCTGTGATTTTTTTTTTTTTTTTGATCTAAGAAAAAAGAGTAGACATGCACACTTGTGCGTACACATCTGCATCTCTGTGCCTTGATATTTAGTACAGTTTAAATCAATATATAATTGGAAATCTTTGTAGGAAAGTCACTTTAGTTGTATCCATGGCTGAGAAGACTCATAGCCTGTATCTTAATTGCACCCATCTGATGCCTGCAGTAGTGTGGAAATAATGCCGTGAAACTGCGAGAGCAACCTAAGCACGTTACGTGCCTGCGTACTTCAGCCCTGAAATCAAATTAAAGAGCCTGGAGAACCTGTCAGGTGACTGCTTAGCTTGTCTGTGTGTCACCAGTTACTGGGAAGCTAAAGGGGGATTTCGGAGTGTGACTGGAGACACCCAACAGCCACAAGGAAGCAGTGGGCAAAATGGACTGAGTCCTACCGCGTGGTGCTACAGGTGATCTCTGCAGGAAGACAGCTCTTTCCAAGCGGCGAGTTCAGCACCCTGGCACAGAAATCTGTGGGGTGCAACTGACTGTGCAGTTCATGTGGAGTTCTCGTCACGGGGGGAGGTATCAGCTGGCACTTGTATTAGTCACTCTGGTGCTGTGCTGATGAGGGCAATCAGCATAAAACATAATTAAAATAGAGCACAACATCATGTTTGATTTTACTGTGTATTTGCGTTACCTGATAATATTGTACTGCAGCAGTTTTGCATTGCCAGTGTGAAGATTTGATTAGATAATTATAAGCTTATTTGCATATGGCTAATTCTGTGTTATTTTTCAAAGTGCATTCTCCATGGGCTGGACCAATAAGAGCTATTGCCATTACAGTCCCTTTAGTTGTCATTTCGGCGTTTGCAACGCTTTTCACAGTGATGTGCCGCAAGAAACAGCAAGGTAAGAGGGTTTATTCAGTACAGAATTCCATGGAAGGGTGCACTTTTGCAACCAAAGAAGTCTTAGCTGCTTGGTTTATTTCAGTAATACTTTTATCTGAAGAGCGTTCTTCTCTTTACTGCTTCTCTGTCCTTCTTCCACACAGTTTTTTTGTGTGTTGGAAGTTGTATCACAAATCAACACTTCACTGTAGAAAGGAGAGAACAAAACTGCTGCTGGGAAATCTTTTTGGTTTCAAGTTGCTTTTATTTGTCAAAGTACTGCATGACCGTGTACAATACAAATAGATCTATGAATGCAGAATACAAAAAGATCTGTAAATTCATATATTTTAAGCATTCCCTTATTTCACTCAGAAATACCTAATTCACATTTATTTTAAACCATAAGGAAAGTAAAACCATATGATACCAGTACAGTTCTCAGCACTGCCTGGAATACTACCTGTATCTATTATTACAGATTTGCTTGCTTTTCCTGGAAGTTGCCTTTACACTTCATTTTAAGCCATCTTCCTAAATTTACTAAGAATTTCTAAGACTTACTTGCAGATGTTTCTCTAAATTAGATTCCGTCCCTCTTTGCTAACGTCGTTCTCCTCTGTATCCAGGAGCTGGCAAGCCACACTGGTTACATTGAGATGTTAAATATCGGTTGGCATTTGTTGTAGAATCTAGGGAATCATGCAATTTCATGAATATGGAAAAAGAGATTACTTCCCCAGGCCTCATGTATCTGTGTTACCCATCTGAATTTTGGCACTGAGGTGTACTGCAAGTGCTATATGCTGTCTGAGTTAAATCCTTTTACCTTCTGTTCTTCTGTAGTTATCCCTTTGCTCACAGCTAGCACAGTTCCAACAAAAAAAAACCAACAGGATTTGTCTGTGGAGAGAATTGTTCCAGAATAGTTATTCCTGATGAATTGTTCTAAATTAAATCCGTAGATGGATATTTGTGTTTTGAAATACTCATGCCTTATTCCAAATTAACTTAATCAGCTGTAGAACTAGATTGAATTAGTCTAACGTAAAACCAGACTTTTATGTTCCAGCATAAAAGCACCTATGCAAGCAAAGAAACACTGCTAGCTATTTTGATTTAAACTAATCATATCTTAATTCAAATTAATGTCCAAACGTGTGTGTATGTATGTTCCAGAGAGATACTGTATGATATTCTTGAGGGATCTGTGTTCCTCTAGTTTAATACTCTTACCTGGCTTGTGTGATATGTTTTTTAAAACAAGAGGCTTCATTATAAAGGAACCTCTTGATGATGATACATCTTTAAGTCTTAGAATATTTGAACAGAGAGGTGAAGGCTGTTGAAGCTGGATGGAGGTGAAGCAACATCATTCTGTTTATAAAATAAAACTTCCTTCAGTTTTTTGGAGTTGTATAATAATAACTGCACATTTCACCTTCCAGGTGTGTTCCACTTGTGTAGCAACTCGTAAGCTAGATAAATAGAGCGTGTGCAACTTTCTTTTTCAATCTAGAAAGGAAGGAAATATATTTAAAAAGAAGTCATTACTGTATGCATTAGTAATGAGCCTACAAACGTTTAGAGAAAAAAAAACAAACCCAAGCTTTATAGTGTGTTTCTCTCTTCCAATTTAGAAAATATATATTCACATCTAGATGAGGAGAGCTCAGAATCTTCAACATGTGCTGCAGGTCTCCATGTGGAAAGACTTCGTCCCCGGCCAAAAGTTTTCATCTGCTATTCCAATAAAGATTGCCAGAAACACATTAATGTCATCCAGTGCTTTGCTTATTTTCTTCAGGACTTCTGTGGCTGTGAGGTAAACCCAGTATTTCTTCTGTAACAGAGTTTCCTTAATTGAAACAGCACACCCAAAACTCATAATAATATGTACCTGAAAATCCTTTCCACAGAGATACCTTCCATTGTTTTCTAAATATTGACGATACAAGGTTTCTTTACTTAGGGAAAGTTTTTTTGGAAAGAAACAGATCGTAGCTCATGTTTTTGGTGGTTTTTTTGTTGGTTTTTTTGTTTGTTTTTTTAAAAAAAGTGGAAAATATGTATCGCACTGATTCCGGGACTGATTTTTCTGTTCACTGGGCCTTGTATCTGTATGGTTGGCAGCCACAAAGAGGTATTGGTGTCCCCCAATACACTGCTATTCCTAAAATACATTTTATGTCGTAATTTTAAAGTAACTGAATCTATCAAAATTCCAACTCATAGAGCAAAATCTGTGTAATTAGGATTAATTGTTGACTCTATGTATTTCTGTTGATTTTCATTTTTTTTTTTACTTTCCTTCTGTTCCATTAATGCTGTAAAATCAGCTTGTCTCGTTTTTGATTTAAAGCTATGAGAAAAGCATTCAAAGTGTTACTTTGAATGACTAGGCTTAGAATTTCAGACTCCTTTCTAAAATGAAGTCAATATGTGGCCAGTCTTTCACTTTTCCAACTGTAAAAAGGGAAGACAGTCGTTCGTCTACTTTTACTGCGTTTTAGTCCTGCAACACTGATTTTCCTTCTGACCTGGAACTGTACTTTCAACGGCACAGCAGGTCTGTCCTCTAGTGGCCACACGCAGTAACACAGTCGATGCCTCACGTGGTTGCTAGTTATATTTGATGTTTGGGGTGATATTTCAATTGATGATGATTTATGTATAAGATTAAAATAGTTGAGGTAGAGTGTTTTCTAAGTAACTTAAAGGAATCCCCTTTTTGGAGATGTGCTTTAGCCCTGCTATACCATACCTCTTTGGAACAGTGTTAAGGTGAGTTGTTACCACTACAACTATGACCATGGAACATATGGTATCAGGCATCATTAAAGATTTATGTAACAAAATATTGATAACAATTACATACAGAAATAATACATTTTGTTTAAAAGCTGTGGAGTTTAATATAAACGATAGGCAATTCATAGCAGAATGTTTTTCTGGTGGAATTGGGATATTTTCTCATAAAGGAGAATTCCAGGCGCATTGAATAGTAGTTTAAAATAATAACTTGACCATACACAAGTAGGAGATCAGACAATATTTTGAAGAGTAGGGACAAAAACACATGCAAAAGAAAAACCTGCATTGCAGAGTATCTCCTAAGCAGCTGTAAAATGACTTCTCTTCCTCCTGCAAAGAGTAGAATAGTTCAGTTGGAAGTGACCTGCAGTGATTCACTGAATAGAACTCATTTAAATTTTACTAACAAATATATCTAATAATGAGTATCAACCAAAATGTTCTTTTCTTTTCCAGGTGGCTCTAGATTTGTGGGAAGATCTAAAAATTTGTAAAGAAGGTCAGAAAGAGTGGCTTATTAGAAAAATAAATGAGTCCCAGTTTATCATCATTGTATGTTCCAAGGGAATGAAGTACTTTGTTGAGAAAAAGAACTGGAAACATCGAGGGGTAACCAAAGATGCCGGAAAAGGAGAACTCTTTCTGTTTGCTGTGTTGACTGTTGCAGAGAAGCTTCGTCAAGCAAAGCAGAATTCAAATGATCTGTGCAAGTTCATTGCAGTCTACTTTGATTACTCCTGTGAAGGAGACATCCCTGGTATTCTGGATCTAAGTACAAAATACAAACTCATGGACAATCTCCCTCAGCTGTATTCACATTTACATTCCAAAGATCTTAGTGTACAGGATTCAGAGGCATTTCCTGTTAACATTAGTAAGAGGAATTATTTCAGGAGCAAATCTGGGAGATCTCTTTATGTTGCCATTTGCAGTATGCACCAGTTCATTGACCAGGAACCAGATTGGTTTGAGAAACAATTTATTCCATTCCCTCCACCTGCTTTACATTACTCAGAGCCTGTCATGGAAAAATTTGATTCAGGATTGGTTTTAAATGACTTGGTGAATAAACAAGTGATGGATGGCGATTTTTACCTAAAACCAGATGTAAATATTATTTCAGCAGGAAATTCAGACTCTCAGTGTATGATTCAGCACTTAAACCTCGGAGAAGATACAGAAACTCAGGACAATCGGGGTGGTGGCAGCTCTGTTCTCCAGCCGTTGTTACATGCTGTTAAAGCTTCACATCTTAAAGATATGCCTCGAGATTCTGGAATCTATGATTCATCTGTTCCTTCGTCTGAATTATCTTTACCTTTAATGGAAGGACTATTGACAGACCAAACTGAAACATCTTCCATTACAGGAAGTGTTTCTTCATCATCAGGTTTAGGTAAGTTACAGCAGTTTGAAAAATTATGTTCAGTTGTTGTGAGCACATTTCTGCCATCTCAAAATACTTAAGATAATATTTGAGGAGCTCTACAGAAGGCTGCAAAGAAAGGTAAGCATTGTATAAAGATGATAGAAAAAGATAGGTTTCAGTAACCTTAGAAAAAATGAATCTTTTCCTTGACTGTAGTGGGGGGGATTCTTGACTAAGTCAGATCTCACTCAAATTCTATTAATAAGTCACTTCTCATTTGTTGACCTGTTGTAGGAGAGACAGCTTCTTTCTTGCAGGGACTCCTTGGCAGCTGGGATACTCAGCTGACAGCTGTGTGGTTTAATCAAGAGGGTGGTATGGTGAAGTATTCTTAGAGAGCAGCCATAAATCTGAAACCTGACATCCTGTTTTGCTCCAGCACATAGTAGAACCTTTAGGGCTGTAGCCTGTACTGTGGTTAACTCAAGTTGCAGAGTGACGTGAGGTTTCTCATCGGATATGGGTCTGGAGGAAAATGAACAAATGGGTTTCAGTGTAGGAATTTAAATGCTTGGAAGACATTCTCCAAAATAAGATAACCCAGCTTGGACGCCTACAGTGAGAAGGTGTGAATACTGCCTCAGGCTATATAAAAAGCTGACCTGCTTTTACTAGTTACAGTACATCGAACTGGCATCACAAGTACATCAGTGTGGAATGTTCCAGCCAGGGTATTCATAAGGTAAAATCACTGTTTGCCAATATTTGCATTTTGCTGGTGGTATATTGTGCTTCTTTCTTGAATGAGCATTGGCAGTGAGCTAATTTGTTAGAGTTTTCATAAATGGATTAATTTCTTAAATTATTATTCAGATAATTCATAACTAGTGTTTGATGCCAAAATTATCTTGGGGAGAGAGAGTGTAGGTGCTGGTTTTACAGATAAAACATCGATATCTATCGGCTAGATATAGTCTGTAGGACAAAATAACTAAACCCGAAAACTTTTCTGGTGAAAAAATCAGATTTTCTGATTCAGCTATGTAACTCACCTAGCTGTCAGCTGGATTCAAACCACAACATACGCTGTTATTAAAATTAGTAATAGATTCTTGTAATTTCCTGACATCTTCAAACATAGCCTTTTCTGACATTTGTGGGAAAAATACAGATGGTGTCTGTAAAGGTTCTGGTGTTGGATGAGAGAAAGATGCTAGTTTAAAATTTAAGGCCTCCTTAAGAATGCTTTACCAGTATTCTCCTCCTGTTTCAGTTGCAGAGCTGTCGGCTGGGTATCCCAGCTGCCGGGGAGTCACTGGAAGAAAGAGGCAGTCTTTCCAGTAATTAATTCTCAAGTCACATACCTACTTGTTAACATGTTTCAGCTATAGAGGTTAAACATTATAGCACTAGCTGATAGAGTTGGATCTTAACACTGATATTCCAACATCTTAAGAAACCACAATAACTTCTGCCATTTTCCCAGTCGCTGTCCCTACCCTAAAGCACCACCCTGAGCAACTCACTCAGACCCCCCTGCACCCAAACCAGAGTCCTGATGAGGTGCAGGGTAGAAAAGAGACAGCGTTTAGAACTGAACATCATCTGCCTATTGGAGTGCAACCCATTAAACCTTTTTACTGTTCCAGACATAAAAAATACTTATAGCCCTGTTATTTGTATGCCTAATAATGAGAGGAGATTTTTTTTAAATTTTTTTGTTTGTTTTTAGTTTTTATTCTGTTCTGGCTACCTATTCTTTACTTATTACGTGGTCACAGCAGAAGTGAATAGCTCTTTCATTTAGCATCTCAGGCTAGATCTTTCTTGGTTTTTAAAGGACAGTTTGATTTAATCTTTTGAATTGAAATCATAAGTGACATAATTTGCAATATTTTGTAACTGTAACTGCAGATCATGTGCAGACTCCTGATCCGCAAAGAGAAGATTCCCAAAGAGATCATCATATTGGGCATCGTCAGCTGAAGTTCAAACTAGTTTAACTTTGAGGAAATATCAACAACCAAACCTTAACTAGGTCCATTCACTAATGAGGCATTCGCTAAGAAGCCCTGCCTGGGGAGAAAGTTTGCATTAATTCTTTAGATAAGTTACTGAACCGGTAGTTTAGCCTCATGAATGTATGGCATTAAGTTTTCTTTGCATTGTTTCTAAAATGTTGACCAAATACAAAATCAATGTTTCAATTAATTGACTTCAGCTTTTGTTTCCTCTTATAGGGGAAGAAGAACCTCCTGTAATCACTGCTACAAATTTTTTAGTGCCTGGAATATGTAAAGCAGAACTTCATTGCCATCTCCGTAGCGGCGAGCTGCAGGCAATTGCTCCTTTGTAATACATCACAACATTGTTATGCATTGCCACTTTACCAACAGCCTCTGTTTGTGCTTTAGCTGCCACACTGTCTCAGCACTAAATCTACTTGAAGGAACAAATACTTCCTGAAGAAGATCTGTTGTTCCTAAGGGATGTTTTTGTGGCCAGTAAATTTGAATATATTGGTCTTTTACAGAAAGCCTTTCATGATCTGAAAAATGCAGCATGGAAAAATAGATGAGACTGCATTTCAAAATTATTCCTCTTATGAATTTACATGTCACAGTATCACGCTGTTTACAGATGCCACTTTTTTTTTTTCTAGAAATAATCTTGCAGCTGGACATAAAATAGCTTGGAACGTTAAGTCTTAGTAAATTTTGTAGTCCAGTGTCTAGTTTTAAGTGCTGACATATTTCATGGCAGGAGTGTTGTAGTGAATGAGAGAAGGATTTTTTTTTTCAGAAGCAAGATAAAATGCCAACAGTGAGATCAAGAAATTCTCCATCAGAAGAGATAATTTTCTTTTAGAAATGTTTGAATTCCTTTCCTCACAGTCTCCTCTTTCCCAGATGTTAGTGTGGCAATGAATACTTTGGTTTGGTTTGAGCCAACCAGTAAACAGAAGCATATGAGTTATTACTTAGTGACTAAGATAGTGTACTATTGCTAGTGATATATTAGTAGAAAATGCTAAAACTACCACTGGACATGTTTATCTAAAGACGCAGAGTATGCATGTCCTTTCTTCTGTGTGACTAGGTAGGTGTACCATCATCCAGAATATCCCTGCTGTTCCCAAAGAACAAGTAAAACCCATCTGTGTAACTGCGATTCTGGGCACTATTGTTATAAGCATGATAACAGCAAATAGTGAAGGACGCCTTATCAATGTGCCTTAGCTCATTTTGCTCGTGGAGTCAGATTCTGTCTCATTTAACCTGTCTTCACATTCCACTGACAGGAGGTTACTTTATGAATACATCAAGGGACAGCTCCAACACTTCAAATATTGTGCTAGTTTTGATAGATGCATTTTGAGCTGTAAGAAAACTCAGTTTCAAAAACAGACTAAGGCAGTTGCACAAGGAATCACTTGCCATTAGTTTTTATTTTTATTTCTTCAAAATTTGCTGTACAATCCTGCAAATCTTATCTTTTATTGATAAAAGATCTATGCAGCTGCCAAGCAACTCTGCTGGGGAGGGTCATGAGAGAAGAATTCCTTCAGTTCTTCTTAGCATAACGTGAAAACCAGCATATTATATGTCCTCAGAAGAAAGAGATTATAATTCACTGAAACATAGGAGTAGGACAAGCCCACACTTAAAATATACAAAATTGAGAAAAGTAATACGTAATCTGATTTAGCATAGTTTTTTTTACAAAGCCATAACACTTTAAAAAAATGGAAAAGTGCTTTGTATGTTGAGATGCTGGAAGGGCATTGTACTCAATTTGCAGGAATTCTGTAATTTCCCCCTAATGAGAGTAACAGCAAAAATCATTGTAAAAATATTTTTTAAACAAATATGTTAATATACATATTAGAGGTTAGCTTACTACTATTTTCAAGCATTAGTAAACTCTCAACAGAATGTTAACGGTGAACGGTTCCCTCTAATTACTACTAGACTCAATTATGTGAATATTGTTTGGGTGTTTTAAAATGTATTTTCTGGAAGGGTGGAAAAAACATTGGAAAGCTGAAGGTTTGAGATACGGCAGAGTGTTCGACATTTTGAATTATAAAGTGTAGTTGTTGCCATATTTTGTACCTGTACATAACCACATCAACTGTTGAAAATAGAATGCAGCTGATATTTGCAGAAATAATATTTTTATGATACAATAATTTAGAAGTTACGTATACAAATAAAACATTTTTGTTCAGTTTCTTTCATTTGGCTTTTCATAGTAGTTTAGGAAGACTTGGCTTAAGAGTCTGATTGTGTTATCCAAACACTTTTAATACAGTTACGCACACCACACAACTAACCAGACTCCCTGACTGGTATTCATACTCTACGTCTGGAAGTGAAACAGGTATTTTGATGGGTGTTTCGTGTAGTCAAGCAACTGTACGAAACTTTAGTTGTCTTAAACTTCTGTATTGGTCAGACTGGGTCTGATTTTTTTATTTTTTATATTTTTAAATAAAACTGCCTTAATGTGATTTTATGTAATTATTTTTCCTCTATCCTGCTTGAAAGTCTCCAAGCACATGGTTCTGCTTGTCAAGTGAAATCTATCCAAACCAACTACAAAACTCTACTAACCTGAACTGGATTAATTTTATCAAAGAAGTTGTGATAATTACCTGAGATTTACATGCTTTTTGGTTTTGTCCAAATAGATTTCAAAGCACTGTTCCAGTAAAAGAATTCTGCAGATTGTAATTTCGGGCATAAGCCTTGAAACCACTCATAAGCATTATGTTGCTCGGGTAAATGAAGGTTTTTATAATGGACTTCTGTTCTGGCACAATCAAACTGAGAATGCTACAGAAAAATCTGTAATGAGTATGTAAAACTTGTTATTATTGAAGACTTGAACTACTCAGATAGTTGCATACGCATTAGCTATGTTGAGTTTACAAGATGATGTTTAAAATGTTTATACCTGTTGTCATCTTTGGGTTTCTATCCAGCAATTCCCAGTTCTGTCACCAGGTAAATCAGAGACATTCTGAAGGGTCACTAAGCACGTGAATAGTTGCATTAGTAATTTAGAGGGGAATTTGATAAGGTGCTTCTCTGTATCTGCAGTTCTTTGAGATGTGTTATCCACACATCTGCACATGCTCATATCAAACCATATCTTTCCACTCAAAGTGGATAATACATCTTGAAAAAATGTAAGGAGGTCAGCTCTCCTTTATCTTGCATGACTTGATACTGAAATCCCCCACAAACAAAAACAAACCCCAAACCCACACAACAAACTTTTTGAGTTATAGTGAAAAATAAATAATGCACATGTGTATTCAAACTATAACTGGTCAGACCCAAATTATTTCTAAAAGTCAGAAGTTAAAGGCTGTGCTGTAGATCACCTGAAGGAATTTTCCCCTCTATCTGCCATAAATTATTTTACTTGCTGCTATCTGTTTAGATTCATAAAAAAAGAGAACAATAGTCAATTTATATCTTTTATAATCGGACACAAGTATCTGTTCTCTTAGAACTGATTCAGTAAAGTCTGATTTACCCATGATACTCATTTTTATGGGCAGCTGCACTGCTGACAATGATTTCATAGTTATAGCAGTCCAGGGAAAAAGTAGAGATAGGTCATACTGTCCTGTTCACAAAAAGCAGAGGAAAAGGAAATGTTACTTCCTCAGTGTCAGATGTCATCTAGATGACCAGAAATTGAAGTGCCTGCCCATAACTACCTCAACGATAAAAGCTCAGTTCTTAGTGATTTCGGTGGTTTTTTCTAATGCAGATATTTTGGGAAGGTTGGAAGACACCAATGTGAAATATGAAAGAGGTTGGGGGGGGAAGTGTAGCTATATATGGTTAGCTCTATTAATTTATAATAAACTATTAATGGACATAATAGTTACAATAGTAAGCATCAGTGCAAGAAGAAATTTACATCTGGAGGATTTTCTTCATCAATTAATAAAAAGACTAATTTTTAATGGTAGGGACCGGTAAGGCTGATTTACCATAGAAATGAAACTATCTACTTCTTTTTCCAGTCTCTGTTGGTAGGTTCACAGGCCTTGACAATAGATGGAAGATTGAATTAGTGTGAATGAGTGTGTGGAATGCTCTCCTGTTGGGCTGCAGCTTTAGCTGGAATTCTAACTATTTATTTGCTACCGATGTGCAAAAAGATCTGCTTGGAGAGAGGCAGTCTTGTATAAGAGTCAGGTAAATTTATTTCATAATAATCTATACAACTGGTATTTTTTCCTCTACAGGGGAAGAGTGCACCCGTGGTTTCACGTAATTGTAAATGCTATAACATAGGTATGCTCACTCTGTAAATTCTGTATTAGCCCTTCGACTGTAAATCAACATCAAATTGTTCGCATAACTTGCTCTGAATTTCTGTATAGACATCCACATTATGAGATTTTACTCAACCAAAAATATTTGGCTATTGATGATCATAATTTTCTAGGAAATACACCATTCTTACTAACAGATATGGAACTGGAGATTGTATAAAGGACCTGGGTGACTGATACAGTGTCTTTCCCGTATTAGGGTAAAGCAGCCTGTGGAAGCTACGCTTTGAATGGAATAGCAACTATTGCCAACAACTGCAGACCAAGTATCCTTTAGTACCTTTGACAGAACACTAAAAATATAGATGAAAACTGAAATAGAAGTCACCTCTTCCATGGCTCTATTTTGAACCCAGTTACAGAGGATTAAGCTTATCAAAAGGCTGGGTGCCTAGCATAGCAAATGGGAAAATTAAACAGGGCATGGACTTGTTTTATCTATTTTTTATACACTTACCACACTAAACTGTATTTCAAAGAAACAAAAGTTCCCAGAAGGATTTTACATAGAGGAAAACAGTGCAAAGAATATTTTCGTTGCAGCAAACTACTGTCTGGCGAAAGTAATCTACTGTGAAAAAGATACAAAATTTTTTTCAGGAACATTTTTAAAGTGTTTTTTGAATGCAGTGACCACACCCTTTTTAGTAGTGCTTTGTATCTCAGATGATTCAACCAGTTTCATTGGATCCGATTATGAAATCAGATACTAACAATGTGAGTGGAACATGTATCAGAGTTGTTTGGTGTGTCACAAGTCAGATTTTTTTTCCTCACAAGTGCACAAATGGGGATATAAAGGCCGTAAGCATGGGTTACTGTCGTCATTTTGCATGAGAAATGGGTAGGAACCGAATAGGAACTACACAGGAAATAGATCCACTTCAGAACAGACAAGGCTGCTGTCAGCTGTAGACGGAATACAGGGATTCGTCCCATAATGGCACTTCATTCAGCAGCCTGCAACCATTCGGTCAATTGGGTTAGAGACAGTTATTGCAGCTTTTGCCTCTTTACGATAACCTGTGCGACAGAACAATCAGCGGGGCACAGTTTTATGCACTAAACAAGTTCTGTGGCACCCCTGCAACAAGTCGCCTACTGGTGGAACACGGTGGGAAATAGAGGGCAGCATAGCAAGAGCCCAAGAGAAGGAAGCAGCGGTAAGCAATGTGGTTATTTCTTCCACAACATCCCACAGAGATCTCAGAAGCGTGAGTTACCTTAGGGCAGCGTTCTGACAGACTCTGCAGGGGCCTTTTGCAGCCCCATAGCGTTCTTTGGTCCTACCCTGCAAGTGTATTGCTTGATGTGAAACTGGTTTGGAAGAATGACTCTTTTATAGATGAAAATCAGGAGTGATTTCATTGCTGTCAGTTACATCACAGTTATTTCAAAATAATTAGAAGTGAGAATAGAATTAGACCTGCGTGTCTTTAGCAACGTCTAATATAGGGGATATACCCACAAAAGTAATTAGTCATCACCAGAAAGGAAACTGTCTACTCTTTATTGTAGCTTTTGCAAACATGCCAAGGTGTGGTTTAGGTGTTAGGAAGGCAACCACCATCTCTTTGCAGAATAGTTGGAGAGTGCTCAGCTACTGAGGGTGGAGTGGGAATAATAGTTACAGTGAATCAGGGAAACAGGGCAGGATTCTTATTTGTAAACTTTACCCTCATTGCTTAGACTGCCATCAGACCTGCGAATACAGGTACATATTACTGCTCTTACACTTAGATTGGCTTGTTCTATTTTTTTCAGATAGAAGTGTGAAATATCACTGTATTTTAAGATAGATTTTAATTTTACCCTTTATTCCAGAGTGTTTTCATACTGTGTAAAGCAAAGTTCAGAGATTACATTAATATTCCAAACTGAAGAAATTCAGCGGAATTTAGGACATTTACTTAAAAAAGACGTAAGAGCTGTCCTGCATTTCTTGCCTCAGCATTTTGAAACAACTGAAAGATTAAATTTTACTACAATGTGTTAGGTTTGAAAAGGAAAATCTAACCATAGTTGAGAAATACAATTTTCTGGTTTAAAATATTTCTAGTGTCTCTGGGCTACAAAATGTGGTGAGCTACTTTCTGTCTTTTACCACTGTTTTTTCCATTGGCTGTTTTACGTTGGCAATACCACTACAGAAATAAGACGGACCACTTGTATTTCATTGGAATTTGCATTTGTGTTAAGTAATGTAATAGTATTTATTATCGTACTCAACTAGTACTCATAGATTTTGATCATGGAAAGTAAATTTATCTTTACTAGGCACGGTACAAACGCATATCAGAAAGATAGTCCCTCGCGTAAAGAGCTCACGACCTGCTTGCTTCCATCCTTCACAGACCTGTTTTTCTCTTCTCATCAGTAGGGCTTCCGAGTGTATTTCCGTGTTTCCTTCCTCGCAAATAGACATGCCTGTTACCATCTGTAAATCACCTGTCACTACTTTCCCCAGGTTGTTAATCCAATGGAATCTATTTCTGGTCACTTGCTGTTAATTTCGCTTGAGAATCTCAGCGTGGCCCTGGGGCGATTTGCCCTTTTTGTTGTCGGTCTTCCCCTTTCACTGCTTTGAGCACCCTCGTGGCGGCGGGAACTGAGCTTCCCGAGCGGCACAAACCGTTCCTTGTCACCCAGCA
>NW_009703776.1:5443-23670 GCF_000703405.1 Apaloderma vittatum | reverse complement strand
TGGGGCTGTTCAGTCCTGAAAGGAGATGGCTGGGAGGGGATCTTATCAATGTATATAAATATCTGAGGAGTGGGTGTCAAGAGGAAGGTGCCATTCTCTTTTTGGTGGTGCCCAGTAATAGGACAAGGAATAATGGGTATAAGTTAGGACACAGGAAGTTCCACGCTATATGTTGCCTGATGTAGTTGAGAGGTGTCCCTGCCCATGACAGGGAGGTTGGATTAAATGATCTCTAAGGTCCCTTCCAGCCTAGGCCAGTCTGTGATTCTATAAGGAGAGACTTCTTTAGTGTGAAGCTAACAAGGCCCTGGCATAGGCTGCCCAGAGAGGTTGTGGAGCCTCCTTCTCTGGAGACTTTCAAAACCCACCTGGATGCGTTCCTGTCTGGCTGCCCTAGGTGATCCTGACTGGGCAGGGAGGTCAGACTAGACGATCCCTAGAGGTCTCTTCCAACTCCTAAAATGCTATGGTTCTATGATTCATTTGCCACAATTTAAGTTCACTGCTACTCCCTCCAGTTGTATCTAATGCAGAGAATAGCATCCCCCTTTAACATATGTAAAGACTCACGTCTTCCACAGTCTACCCTATAGACAAAGGACCAGCCTCTCTCACCTTTCCTCCTGGATGTATTTTCTAGTTTCTAGAATTCTTGTGGGATTTTTTTAGCTAGTATTAGCATAAGCAAAGAGAGGCAAGATATTGAGATGCACTCATTCTGGGTCATACAGTACCTATAAAGGCAGAACACACAACTGAGAATCTTCTTTTTTTCTCCATCCCTCTACACACTTTAATTCAATCCACTCAACAAAGCAGCCCTAACACTTGCCATAAAAATTGCGACAGAAGTACTCATGGCAAGATCTGAGATTATCTAGGCATGAACAAAATGTGTCTATGACAGACTTCTACACGGATGCTGAAGTGAAAAATATCTTACACAAGGCAATGTGAGACAGAGCAGGGGCACACAAGGAGATTGATTCTAAGTCATTCTGTAAGAAACTCAGTTCTAACCTTCTGCTTGTCGTATTAATTATTACTTGGATTGACTTCTCACCTCCTGAACAAGTAAAATCCCTGGCTGACAGAAAACATCTCTACTTACCACAGCGTTTAACAATGTGTTGTCCATGTGGGAACGGCACCTGCAGCCCTATCTCTGCCGTAAACATCGGCAGGTCCCTGAGATGAAGGGATCACAGATGGAATGAAATTTAGCAGCTTCTTCCCAGTGCCTGCATCAGGCAAGAAGGCAACCACTAGGATGCTGCATCTCAAGGAAACAGCCTTGGCTGAGAATCTGTCAAGTGTTTAGTGAGCTTTCCACAGAGGCATGAGATGGAAGGAAAAGGGTGTACCCAACTTTCAATCCGATTCCATAGCTTCTTACCAAATATGTAATTACACGTTTTTCCATAAACACTGGAACCATGTACCAAACCAAGCTACAAAGTTCACCTCAGAAGTTCACCTCAGACTGCAGAAGACTTGACCCTAGGACTTCCCAGCTAAGACTTACTGGACTTTTCTTAGCAGAATGGATCATGCCTTCCTGATGGCCAGATGTGGATCAGGAAAAGCACAGGACTGCAGGCCAGGCCAGTCACATCCAGTTCTTCCCTCCTCTGTCTCAATCTTCACCCTTCCTGTACACCTACAGAGACTATCCGTTGTTTCCTCCAATTTACTTCATGAACTGGATTCTCATCTACCTGCTTTATGCTTTTGTTTACTTGGAGGGTTGACATATGAAGGTGTTTGTCAATGATCTGTACCGATTTGTCATCCTGAAATCTTAGTGCCCATGGAAACGAAGGCGCTGGTTGGACTGCTCTGAGAAAAGACATCTAATATACTTTTGGGACCAAGACCTTTGAAATTTTGTAACCGTTATAATGGCAATAATAAAGATGAAAACGACTGAGGTATCTCTGAATATCCTGTCCACAAACACCAAGGTAAGAATTGACAAAGGCTGCAGAAGAGCTACCACCTGCTGCAGCCCAGGGGAGGGGGAAAAGGGAGAGTGAAACAATTTTCCACCCAGAAAGACAATGAAATAAATCAAGAGAATGTCTTATTTTAATAGCAATTTATTATAATTAGAAGTAACAACAAAGAAGTTTAAATCCTTTTCTCTTAAAAATCTAGTGTAACACACAGGTTGCTGCTACAGTTCCATGAAACCTATGGCAAAATTGTATCCCCAAATCACACCATTCTGCCTCATCCTCACAGACATCAATGGTGTGGGACACCAACAGCACAGAAACAGATTGCTCTATACAGCACTTGTCATAAGGATGATCACTAGGCCTCAAGATGCTACAAGTTATTTTGTAAGAGCTCTTAAGTATAGCTATAGTTTCCCCCTTTGTTAATATTGCTGGAACAATCAAATCCTTCAGTTTTTGGTGAAGCTGTAAGAATCTTTTAAGAACTCTTATCTTTTCTCTGTATCTCTTCTTTGTTGCTGAAGTTTTCCTTTTTTTTCTTCCTTTCCCTGCTTAGTGACATGGCTGCCCCATTCCAGGAGACAAACCCACAACATTTGCAGTGGCTCTCCACACAGTATCACATTATTTCCTTCACACTTTGAAGCCAGTGCTCAGCTCTAGCACTTACCTTTAACATTGCTGCCAGAACAACTTGGCAGCACACAGCTGAGGAATACTACAAGCTCATGTATTAATTTCCAGCTTCTTGGGAGCTCTAGAGCTCGAGTTAAACTCAAGTGAAGTACCCAAGACAGTTAACTTACAGCTAGTTCAGATTTGCGTAAAGGAGCAGTGGCCAGACACTGCAGCACAGATTCATCTTCACATTACAGCTGTTCACAAAAAGACCTGAGCAAAATGTAATACTGTTGCAGGACCAAAAAATTTCCACAAGTAAGCACGCCTATCTGTCAAAAGGAAGGATGGTCCTAATTTTGTAAAGCATTTAAGGTGTTGAATTTAAGCTTACAATGCCACTCAATATTCAAAAACAAGTATAAGCCTCTGAGCGAAACCATTCTGCCTAGCAGAAATGTAGCAAAGCAAGAAACAGAACAAAGCTACTTTACATGGCTTCTCAGAGGAGCACATGTCTTCAGGTACACAAGAAGGTCTACTCTTCAGGAACACACTCCTTAGATGGATATTTCTGCATGAACTTCACAGTAGCACGTGGAATTGGGGAGCTCAATGAAAACGAATCACTAAGCAGCTTCACTGTACATCCATATCTACTCTGGATTCAGAGAGTCATGGGAAGTATAAACACAGTCACAGGATGAAGCATAAACATAAACATATGGCGGAGGTACGAGATCAACAGATTCTATGAACAGACTCCAGTTGTTCTACAACAGCAGTTCACACTCTTCTTTAAGCAGACATACGATTTAAACTCCAGGAGAAAAGAGGATGGGGTGAAATTTACTCCATTAAAATAACTTTTTTTTGAGTTTGCTCTCAGCTGGATCACTTGGGAAAACCAAACCAAACCAAAACCAAGACGATGTTTACAGCAAAACTGCAAAATCCTGTCTTAACTAATAGGCTAAACCACTATCTTGCCTTGTAAACGTAACCACGCTTACTCAATAACACCTTAACGACTTTTAACTGAGGTAGCTAGTAAGTCACCACCATACATTAGCAATGCCAACACAGAAGGAAAAGCTTAACTGAGATGCTCAAAAACAATTAGTTTGCCAAAATCAATAGCATCTGCTTCCAAAAATGTAATTTTCTGTCTTGCTGTCCTCCTCCCACCCTTGTTTCACATCCTGTTTCTCCTCTTGCCGATCTCTAACAAACAGCAACAACGAAAAAATTAGCTTTCCAGTTCATTTGTAATATGTTTTTGATTTTTCAGAAGCAACATTTCAAATGAAAAGTCAGTGAATTTACTTTCAAATTAATGTAATAAAACACTGACACTGAAGGAGGACAATCTCTAACTCCAACCACTTACATGTCAGGTGCCAGCTCTGTCATCTCCCTGCACATGCCTAGGTGCTAGAAGCTCTGCAAAGATGCCTGCAAGGGCAAAATAGAAACTGTGAAAAGGTCCCGTTCATTCTAAATCTCATCCTGTATTTGTAAACATGCAAAGAATCATCTTTCTAATCACTGCCTGTCAAGTAGCCAGGAAGCTAAAATAAAATGGCAATTATCATTCCGCTAGCTAAAGAGTAGATACAACTATCATATCCTCGACCTTTCCAGTGGCATTTGTTTCTTAAAAGGAACATATTTTCAAATTACTTCTGCAGCTATGATAACCTATTCAAATTCAACACAAAGAAAAAAAAAATCACTTTAAGGGTAATGAATCCCCTGGTATTTTTTAAAACATTTCCAGGAATTTTTTTGTGGTCCCTTATCACAGATCTTTTCCAAGGCAGTTCAGAATCCCCTCTACCCACAGTCAAATCAACCAACCAACCAAGAAAACCCCAGCTTAAGATCAAACATCCCAATATCCAAGTTGTTTAATAGCTGCAATGCAGAATGTACATTCAGGTTAAGTTCTGTAGTGTAAACATCCAGTTTTGACTTCTTTTGCTCAACCACTATCTAAAATTTGAGGTCTCTCTTCATTGGCTAAAGGAATGCGAACTCTCACTTCAGCCACTTTTGATTACATCAGCATAAAACGTCCGCTTCAGACATACCTACCAAATAAGCCTGAAGAGAAAAACCATGCTCCTGTTTAAAAATAGAGCACTAACCAGTCTGGCGTGCATAATACTGGTTTCTCTATCTAGATCAGATACTGTGTGATATAAAAATAAAATTGTACAAATTGCATGCAATCATACATAGTGCAGTTCAGGCGACAGTGAGGTGTTTTTTGGTGTTTTTGTTTTTTTTAGCATATAGACAGTAGCAAACTGCAGGGTAGTAACTCTAATGTGTTCCTTTTTTGTTTTCTTCCAGAGACGTACAAAGCTACTTTTATTTTAAAAAACTTTAGCCCACCACAGGGAGACATTAAACAATTTATCCTTGACAACTGTACTGTGAAGAATTTCTGAATTTCCTTACACATGTCTAGATTAACTAAACAGATTTTTTGTTAGAAGTCCTCTGCTAGAACTTCTTTTTCACAAACAACATACCAGAAAAGATGATTTCTGCTCTGACCACACACCATTCACCAGGTGGAAGTAGATGAAGGTAGTTTATTACATCACAAAACTAACCTCACCCTTATGAAGTGTATGTAATAAACAAATTAAAGATTCCAGTTAGGCATCACCACATACTAACCCTTCACATTTGTATAAGATGACCAGCAATGAAATTGTAACTACAGAAACTGTACACAGGCGCCTTGCTATATCATACTTACATTATAGTTTTAGAACATTCCAGAACCACCTCTCATTCAGTTCATTTTTGTCCATCTCATCTATTCAGCCGCTGTGTTACCACTTCTCGGTACATGATAGAGATATATATCAGCAAAAGAAAAAGGACAAAGAAATCATCCAAGAACCCCAGAATTCCAAAGAGGGCTTCAGGAAGAAAATCCAGAGGTGAAGCCAGGTAGAGCAAGGCTCCAAGCAAGCAGAGGAATATTCTGATGCGAAACATCCAGAAGAGGCCCCCAACAGAAAACATCTCCCTGAAAGCATGCCTCAGCAAAGTGGGCAGGTCCATAATTCTTTCCATAATCTATGAAGAAAGAAACCAGAAGTTAATATTTTCTTTTAGCAACAGGTTCATGCTAAATGGCTCTTTTTCTTTTACAGTCTGAAGTTTCTATTATTACAGTACAGCTTTAGAATCTGTCAGTTTATAAAAATTAAAACAAAACCTAGGAAGACAACACTTTCAGAATTTAGTTTTGCTGGGTAAAATGTCATAATTATAATACATACATTTTCAAGAAACAGTCAAACTGTGTTATTCTATACCATAAAACATACATTTAACTCACTACAAAATACATTAGCAGCTATTAGAAGGAAAACAGTGACTACTAGAGTAAAACAAATGACTAAGAAAGATAGAAACAGTAAACAAGTTAAAAGGAATTAAACACACATCTAAGCATTATCAGGAAAAAACCCCACAAGTAAAGTAGAATAGGTTGAAGTTCTTCAGAAACACAGCACCTCCTCCCCTGGCATATAATCAGTGATTCACATAAATTTCCACAGGATGGATCAAGCTACGAAATAAACTAAAGAACCTTTAAATGAATCTATCCCTGGCTCCGTTGCATTTTCCTACCATGATTCTGTCGTTTTAGCGGGGCACTGCTCAGTAGGAAATACTCAGGATTTTGTTGGGAAGCCAAAGGAGGGATGCACTTTGAACAGATTTTTTTTTTATACTGGTTCCTTTTCTACTGTACCCAGTTTCTACACAAAGCCATGTCATTAAAAGGATTGCCAAGGCTGAAAAAGTTCCCTGGAAAGGAATCTTGTACGTGGGCATGGCCATATACTGTGTATAAATCAAAGACAATCCTCCTAGCCCAATCAGGGCTTTAATGCAGACTTCTGGCACAACCTCAGACAGGTTACCGGGGACTAGATATAGAGCCTAACAGAACCTGAAAGCTAGTTTAATTCTAGTTGAGAAACGTAACTGTTTTGTGGTTTAGAACATTAAAAAAATATTCCTGTCTCACACCTCTTTTGCCTTTTTGGACTGTGAGCTTTTCTTTCTAATGTTTTGTTACTATATTCTAATTCAATTAACAGATAAAAACAAGGAGGGAAGTTACTAATATGCATGTGTATGCATTTCACCTTGCGAATCAGAACATGCACATTAAGAAGACAGGCTCACAAGGCTGACTTTCTGAAATTCATAGAACTCCTAGCTATTCATCAAAAAATCCCATTTATTTCACTCAGAGAGCAGAATAAGTAATATAATTCAGGAGGAAAACAAAAAAATCAAGACAGTATATAGATTGAAATCTGAGGAAGAAAGGCACAGAACTTCAGATTCTTCTAATCAATGTGAAGAGATCAATGAAGTGAATATTCATTCTTGCAGGTCATGTATTTCACTAAGTGTTTTTTAATAATTATTAGTCCTTTCATACTAACAAGTCAGAATTAAAAAAAGAGCCTAATACATGAACAGGGAACTTGAGGCTTATTAGCAGTTCTCATTCACAATCAAAATGCAAGTTTCCATGCTTTTTTCACATAAATACAAATAAATATTTTCAAGGTCGTGGGTTTGCCCTAACTGTATAAATGTAAATTTCCTAAGGAAAACTTGCATAGTGCCTAAGTATCATGAACAGAAAGTTCATATCTGATTGCGGGAGGCGGATGGGGGGAGGGATAAACATCACAAAAAATGCTTTCATTCTTGTCTAAAATTACTGATTTCCACTCAAATTTAACCAAAACTTACAGATCTGGGCTGTCCTGAGAACCTCCGATTGTAATCATTAACATCTTGAAATACTTGGGCTGCATCCTGCTGATCTTCACCAAAGAGTGGTAAAAACAACGTTACCTAGGCACAGCAGGGAGACTTTGTTACATATGAAACCCTCTTAAATGCAGGCATTGTGGACTACAAATTAAAAAAAGTAATCTTCAGTAAAATACATAGAATAAACTTTGTTTTAGTTGAATATTCAGTAGCAAAATAAAACGTAAAGTACTATCATGGACAGAATCACAGAATCACAGAACTGTTGAGGCTGGAAAAGACCATCATCAATTCCACCATGATCACCAAGTCCAGCCTATGACCCAACACCATCACATGGGCTAGACCACAGCACTAAGTGCCACATCCAGTCTCTCTCTAAACACCTCCAGGGACGGTGACTCCACCACTTCCCTGGGCAGTGCATCCCAATGTCTGAGCACCCTCTCCATGAGGAATTGCTTCCAGAGATCCAACCTAAACCTCCCCTTACACAGTTTCAGGCTGTGCCCTCTCATCCTGTCACTGGTTGCCCGGGAGAAGAGCCCGACCCCCACCTGACTACAACCTCCCTTCAGGCAGTTGTAGAGAGCGATAAGGTCCCCCTGAGTCTCCTCTTCTCCAGCTAAACACCCCCAGCTCCCTCAGCCTCTCCTCACAGGACTTTCCCTCTAGTCCCTTCACCAGCCTCGTTTCTCTCCTCTGGACCCACTCCAGCACCTCAGGGTCTTCCTTGCAGTGAGGGGCCCAGACCTGCACACAGGGCTCGAGGTGAGGCCTCACCAGCGCTGAGCACAGGGGCAGAATCACATCCCTGCTCCTTCTGCCACTAAGTCTTAAATTCATTACTTACAACTCTTTCCAGACTATTAATGTTTTAAAAGATTGTTAAAAACAAGCATAAGAATCCTCCTACCTAAAGAGGCTTACAGAAAATTCTTCTAAACACCTAAATCGTTTATGTTTCAGAAGTGGGATAGATGGTTTGGAGAATAAAGTTAAATTATCAAATTAATCTTGCTTTGTTTCTCAAACTGAAAAATCAAATAAAGCAAAAAATGAAGGCATTCCTCATCCATCTTCAGAATGCCACTGCATTTCAGCAAACAAGCAGGAAAACTCATACTTTTCCAAACAGATGTTCATACCAAGACCAAGGAGAAAAATACAGAACAATAAATTAAGAGAAAAATGTATTAACTTTCAGCTCTTCTGTAAACACAGAGAATTGTACTATGTTCTTGGGTTAACTTTCACACAAACGTGGAAAAATATGTGAAGTCATATTCACATATATCTTAATTTATCTTTCTGTATAGGAGTTTCTGAAAACTTAAGACTTGTATTTGGAAGCAATGTTCAAGTATAAAATGCAGACTGACACAGGAGACAGAAAACGCACAACACTTTAAATTATTATAATCTTCAAATGCTCCCTCTGTAACTGGCCTCTAAATATGTATCTTGTTTCTGTGCAGCAGTCATATTTAGCAGCTGACAATACGAGCAGATCTACATTCAATGCCTGGCCCTTCTGACTCATGTTGTTCATGTGTACATACTTCCATCCTCCATTTATAAATCTAACATTACTTTTCTTACTTCACAGGGTGAGAATGAATGCATAACCATGCAAGCAGTACCACCCAATTTACTCAGAAGAAAGTAGAAGAATATCTATGTAAGCAGATGCACCAGAAAAACCACTTATTTTCCCCTTTTCCATCTTCATCACCTTTATTTTTTGTGTGTCTCCCCATTGGAGAGAGACATTGCGCTCTAAACCCACTCTTTCTTCCCTTAGTCATACCCATTTTTCTTTCCTTTCCTTCCTTCCCTCTGTGTTCTTACAGCCATTTGTCCTGACAACACATACAATAGGAGCAGGATATAATGTATGGGCAAAGGCGTGAAGCATGTTACATAATTCATCAGAAGTCACTGGCTCTGTAGTTTGTGCACTGTTAAAATTAAGATGTACTTTTGTTAAAACATACACTGTAAGACTCTGAGATCCTAAGTGTTAATGAGTTGCAGGGACATATTTCAAACTGACAATATAAGTAAGTTGCGTAGGAAGTAGGTTAATGCTTGCTCTACAAAGCTCAGATTAATAATACATACAAACTAAAAATAGAGACAAAATACGAAGTTGACACGGGTAGGCTTTTGGCAGGGAGAGAAGGAAGGGAGAGGGTACTTCTCAGAAACCAGTAGTACCCTGCCTGCTGTCAGTCCTCCACAACTGCCAGGTCTTTCAGATGCAAGTTCTGTAAAGAAGTTGTACAACATCCCCAACAGAAAGCCCTGGAGAACTGTAGAGAAGACTTTACAATTTTGTTTTCATATACTCCATTACAGAAAAACAGCTGAGTTATCAGTGTTGTTCATGTCAATTTGAGTTGCAGGAACAATTTGTATTTTTTGAGCCACTTGGCAAAGTGGAAAGTTTTAAAAAAAAATAAAAATATTAGTGCCCACTATCCATGTCTCAAATATCTGTATTCTTTCAGCTTCACAGACTTCTGTCAGTCTCACTATTGCTGTTCATCTTTAAGTGCTTTTCTGGTAAGTTATACTAGGAAGTCAAACTATCAGGCCCATAATAATTTAAAATATTACCGTTTGTCTGCAGATTGGACAACGGATGGCACCAAGCCATGACCCATACCTCCAGTAGGCAATAATGCAGGAACCTGATGAAGGTAATTTACAGACATTTAAACTTCTGAGTTGAAACACCCATTGCATGAAATAGTATGTTACACACTAAGGAAAACAATGGAACTGTGTAAGCAGTTATGTTAAATCCACCTTTTCTGGTGTAACTTTGAGTACAGCATTCACCGCACGACACTAAGAAACAATGTGTTCAAATTCAATGCTGTTAATGAGAAAAATCCTGAATAGGTCCAATGAATAGGCATTATTACTTTTAAGGTACTATTTCCTGAAAAAACAGAAAACTTCCAAATTTTCAACAGAAGAAGTAAACAATTAAAAAATTTACAAGTTTAAAATTAAGAAGGCACGAAAATGTCAAGAGATGTAATATTTATCCTAAAACCCAGGCTTTATTATCAGAATCTCAACAGATGAAGGAATATATAAAAATGTGAGTACTTTAACAGTTTTCCAAAGTTGTAAATTTTTTAATTTAAATGACTAGGCATGGTATGCAATATTTACTCTATAAAAATAGACTAATGCAGTGAGAGAATTCTACTGGAACCTGAAAGATAGAAAGCAAAATGCTACATAAGACATTTATATATAAATTTGAGTTAAGAGTAAAAAAACTTCAATCCCAGATAAAGATAATACCAAGCAGAACTTTTCACTCTTTCTAGAACACTTTTTTAAAATGATACATTTCCAAGTGTTTTTCAGCCTGTGCTTTACTAGCTAGAAATAAATCATACCCCATCCCTGACATTTTAATATTAACTGCAGATTCAATCCTGATAGCATATGAAAAAACACAGCACATTCACAAAGCAACTTCACAAATATATTTTCTCAACATCTTATCTAAAAATTATTTCTAATGTAGACTAGAAGAGAAGCAGTTAAAATCGAACATAACTTTGCATTATGGCGACTGTAGTAGTGTCAAAATTTTGTATTTCTGTTCTGATTTTATGTTTGTGGCTTGGGGTTCCTCTTGCTTACCACAGAAGAGATGTCCGCAGTTTGTTTCTATAGGAAAAGTAGCCTGTTGTAAACACACTGGACAGGACATATCTGTATAGAAGCGATGTCTATCACCAGCAGAAGCATCCTGTTGGAACAGAAGAGACATGCAAAGTATTAGATACACTATTTTGATATCATAGAATGTCTTAGGTTGGAATGGATCTTAGAGATCATCTAATCCAATAAAAGTCTGAGTTAAAAAAAATAATACTAAATCCAGTGTTCATTTACTAGAAGTCAATGAAAAAGAAATATATTTAAACTCAAAAATCAATCGTAGTTAAAACGCAAAACCTGATACACTAAGCAAGCTCTTCTTGTGACAAGCCCATCATTTACCCTTCATCTGTTATATATGTGTTTGCTTCAATCCAGTTAAAGACCATAAATAACCAACCTTGCTGGTCCTTCACATTGTTAGATTAGACATGATGAAGCATGAAAAACAATTCAGACCTAGACTGTTACTTCACTATCTTAATTAGTTTTGTCCAGATTCAGGTAACTAAACAGCGTTGCTTGCCAGTTGTAGTATTTACCATTCCCAAACCCAAGAATAGATGTCATCTTGTGTGCGTCACTGCCAAGAAATTTGCTTTTCTCCCCACTTTGCCCTGTTTGTCTTCTGCATAAATACACACTGTAGTTAAACAGCTGTCATTGTTTCAACATGCATTATGCTGACTCTCCTCAGTACTCTCCAAAAGCTTGGCTTTTCACCCCAGGACCCAGAATTGGCAATTTACAGTAACCTGGTGTAGACTCTCCTGTTCTCTGCTCTGCATGTCAGAACTGGATGTGGTCATTAAACCATAGACTGGTTTGGGCTGGAAGGCCCTTCAAAGAGCCCAACCTCCCATAGGGAGGGACATCTGTGATTAGATCAGGTTGCTCAAAGCCCCATCCAGCCTGGCCTTGAACACTTCCAGGGAGGAGGCATCCACATCTCTGGGCAACCTGGCCCAGTGTCTCATGATCTTTCACCATAAAAAAAATCTCTTCCTTACAACCCATCTAAACATAACCTCTTTTCAATTTAAAACCATTACCCCTCATCCTGTTACTAAAGGCTTTGGTAAGAAGTTTCTCTCTGTCAGTCTTTGTTCTCTAGCTTTTGTTGCTGTGTCATTGTTCTGCTACACAGAGTTTATCAGCCTAAACATCTAACCCCTGTCCTGTGGCAGCAAACTGTACTTCAGATTTCCTTTCCTTTAACACCAAGTTCCCAGGAACATTGTAGGAACCACACAACATAATCTAACACACTCCACCTTGTGGCAAAAACTTGTTTGGAATAAGAACCAGCCACATACTTAATTTTAATTACTGAACTCACCCATAAAAAAAAGGCCTATATCATCTCACTACTTGATAAATATCAAGGACATCTAAGTAAGCAAGCTTCCATAAGTTTCAAGACCAGCTTCTTTGAGAACCTTGGAGAAGTCTACACTACCCCAAACCAGTCAGCTGAATGACATCACCACTTAGCATAGCACCTGCTCGGTTTGAAGCTGCTGACGAAGGGCTCGCACTAGCTCTTGATTTTCTGGATGTATGTTCTGATGTTCATTTCTGTGAAAGGAAATAAAAGCAATAAGGAAAACTAACACTGTGACTGAACACTGAAAAACAGCTGATTGAAAAAAATGAAACTTGAACAAAGGGCAAAAAAAATAATTCTTTCCTGCTACAAAGTATTTTAAAGGAAG
Organism: Apaloderma vittatum; assembly: GCF_000703405.1. NCBI lineage: Eukaryota > Metazoa > Chordata > Aves > Trogoniformes > Trogonidae > Apaloderma > Apaloderma vittatum. Next base: position 10,853 of record NW_009703776.1, on the reverse strand, counting down.
TACACAATTAAGGAAACAGGACATTTAATGCTGATCCTAAAGTTACTCTTGAAATTTAAAGCTGTACAGCAGTAAGATTTTTCAGAGAGACTCCATAATCAATCATTGTATCATGTTTTAAATTTTCATCTGAAACAAAATTAAGCCACTAACTTGCAAAAAACTGCCTGAAAGCTTTTCTATTCATCATGCAAAAATATTTTTAATTTTTGCGTCCACTGCCAGTTTTTGTATTGTTGGTCTACTTGTAAATTTCTTACATTTTTTCATTCACTGCCTAAGCTATAGAGTTGAAAAATTCTAATTATTTCCATTTTATCTGCTACATGAAAGATTAAGACATAACATTTACATAAGAAGGGGCAGGCAAACTCTTAAGATTTAGAACACTGAATTTATGTAACGATCAGCAGACTGGATATAAAAAGAAACCACTCTTTAAAATCACTCTTTAAAAAGAAAGACTCTACTGGAAAGAAAACTACAGGTTATAGATGCCAAGGGAATGCCATAGGGAAGGGACTTACTGAAAAAAAGAGGCTGGATATATTACAAGTTTGAAATTCAAGAGCACAATGGGGATAGACTTCGACTTAAAAATGATGTTGACAACATTAAGAGGTGTTGAGTTACCATAAATACGAGTCAACAATATCATATTCAAAACTGAATTTTTATACTCTACTCATATTGATTTCACTGGTGATACATTTTGCTCAACACTCCTGAGGTCTCAGCTGGATTCTGGTTTCCATTTTGGGCTAAATGTATAAAAACACATAGAGAAGTTGGAGGAAGCTCACGAGAGAAAAAGAACAACTGCCCACATTTTTCAAACATTACAGAAAGAATGTCAGTTCATATAGAAAACTGCTCATGGAGAGAAAAGGGGACAGGATAAGGCTTTCATTCTATAAATATGAGCAACTATTTCCCATGGTTATCTAACACTGGTGGACAAACATTTTCTAACCGCTAAGTGTACAAAATCAGAAGAGGTTACCTCAGGGCACTGTGATCTATCTTTGACTAAAAGTTAAATCAAAAAGCAGGCTGCACCGCTTCCAGGAATTATCTAAGCAAACTGGTCTTCTGTCAGAGCTGCAGGCTGGACTGGTTGAATTTTTAGGACATTTTCTGGTTGCAGTTCTATTTACATAGCTTCCTCAATGGCTCAGGGACCTTCTGCAGTATTTTCCTTAATGTGATGTGGGCAATCATAATACTGCATTATTGCTATACTTAACATTTTGTCTCCACTCTTTCTCCAAAGAGGAAAAGACAAAACTCTCTATCTTTTAATATTAACAATTACATCAGTATCAATATAAAGTAAATTTATTTGGCATTAATACAGGTGTCATATATGAACATTTTATGACAAATACCTTACATTCTTACCCACTCTGGGTCTCCATGAGTCAGATTTTGTGGATGTTGTCTGTCACACCTTATGCGTACAAAAGTATTTTCTTGTTTAGATGCTACAAATGAAATTATTTGGCACCTTCAGTTTCCCAGGACTTAGATACATATTGAAATTCAATTCAAATCACACACAAATGGAAGGTGTGAATTATAAGCCAGTTTATTATGATTCCTTCATAAACAACTACTTGCAAATTCGTTGCTAAAGTGTTCAGTTATATGACTTTACTCTGGTATCACATGGCAGGTTGAATGCATGGGAGTGTTTTTAGAGCTGTAGAGGTACAGTATGCACAAAATCTGTCACTTATGCATAAGATGCTGAGGTAGCAGAACACTGTGCAATGTCCAAGAGGGGACAGGCAAAGTCCAAGACATATCCAGTTCCTAACTTCTGTCATGCAATTAGTGGAAGAAAATAAATGACGTAAATGAGAGAGTACAGTGCCATGTAATTAAAGGCATTATCAAATAGAAGCCAGGAAGAAACAAAGTTAGATGTGGAGTCTTTTAACTTCCTCAGTTCTGAGTGTTAATACTCCCTAACTTCAGGGAAAAAACTCCCATAAAATGGAGATATTGTACCATGTATCACAATGGGCCCCACCAAATTATCATTACCAGAAGGAGAAAGGCTGCCTACTCATTCACTGTGCAGAATTCACACACAGAAAGTAAGGGACAGTACACATGTGGCCTGGTGTGCCACTGTGCAATGATGGATGTTGCTAATTTCCAAGGAATAAGATCTCACTTCTGCTGAAAATCCTGACTTGATCTTACACCAAAACCATACAATGAGATAGAAAAATGAGAGAAAAAGATCTAAACCTGCAAGTTCATAAGTGTGCGTTATGTAAGTCAGCTGAGACAAGTAGGGAATCTCTGGTATAGAACACTGGAGGGTCAGGCTCCCTCTGATTTTTTGGATAAACTACATTTTCACAGTCTCATTTGTAATGTGACAACTTACTCACAAGTTTAAAAGATAATAGGAAAAAATCTGGCTGCATTCTATCAAAATGTGTAACTTAAAGGCTTTGTCAAAGTATCTTACAGTGACCGAACTAAACGTCTGCCATTTGGTATATACTGCTAATAGGTTTCTCCACCAAAAGCACAGAGACCTTCAGCTCATGCCCTCACATGAAGCTTTACTGAGTTCTTCCTGCTGGAAACAAGTAGAGTAACCACATCCCTTAACAGTTCGTCTCATAGTCCACTTCTGCCCCCTAAAATCTACTACAACACACACCCCTTACTGCCTATATTTACTTTTTATTCAGGTCCTGCAACCCTACTTGTTACCCTAACCTCTCTTCCATGTATCCTTAAGCAGGACCTGTTTCTAGCCAAGTGAAGTAATTCAGATGTTGCACACAGAACCATGTGTGGCAAAGAGACTGGGGTAATGTACACAGTACAGGAAACTCACAGACCACAGTATTGCTTAAGATAATTAGGGAAGAAAGAGAACACACTCCTTTTCTCCCCCACTCCCCCTTCAGTGCTAAATAAATAAAAAATACTATATTTTTTGTACTGTGCAGATTTTGATGGAGTCAATACAAAGGAGCTAGAGGAAAAATGCTGCTGCATACAGACAATTTGAGAAGGTATTAGAATGCACAGCAGAGAGCTAAGAAGATACTGATAGGACTTCCAGTAGTCAGTCATACAATGCAGAAGTAAGCAAGGTTATAGACTTGACAAGTATGGAATCATTGTGTCCAAGTTTGTTTGCCCTTCCAGAAAATAAACCATCAGCTTACGTAAGAGGATTCATAGGCAAGGTTTTTACTTGGCTCATTAACATGGCAGATGGATTAACTAGCCCTTTTCTCTCTCCACCAAGTAACCATCCATCATCAATGTACCATCTCCCTGAACTCTAATCCTGAGTGAACTCCCACTACTCATGCCCATTGCTGGCCCTTGTTACATTCTTCTTCATGTTCCTAATCTAATTTCTTTGATGAAGTTCAAAAACAGAATGTTCGCTTTTAAAATTCAACTTATGAATGCTAAAAATGTCAACTTAAGGGGTAGAGAAAGCACAAGAGAGCAGAGGGAGAAAAGAAACTCTCCAAGCCCCCTGAATAACTGAAATAGCCTTGGAAAGAAAAGCAAGGTGAAGTGCCTATGTTAGATTCTTTTGCTGTCTCTCAGTCCTGAACAGCAGCGCTGCTTTGCAGTCCAAATAAACTTCCTCATTTCTGATTTCTTTTGTAGCTTGCTCTCATATAGCTCCTATTCCCCTAATACAGCTCATACAGATTTTACTGAGAAGGGTCTGTAAGATCAAAGTGTCACTAAAATTGTGTTCTACCACGTTGTTAAAACTCTTCTGTGTTCAGAAGTCTACAGACATCCATAAAGAAAAAAGAGCCATTTTGAAGCTCAGACTTACTTTCCCTAAACACATAGGCTAAGATATTTTTCAGGTTGCAAGAAAAAACCTCTGAAATTAAAAATAAGCCTTGAACACTTGACCATTAAAGTTACTGAATTCTGAACTTAACATTTTGTTTTATGAAAAGTGTATTAAAGTCCATTGTTTTCCTGTATGTTAATTTATAAGCAAATAAGTCAATTTATTCATGTTTGGTTGGGTTTTTTTTTTTTGGAAGGAGACTGCAGCTAGAACACACACTGGAGGATTACATTCAATCTTAATTGTGGATTCTTTATTGACAAATCTGTATTTTATAACCAAATATGACACACCAGCCATATAGACTGTTAATTCAGCCATTTTCAGTCTTAAGGAACGATGAACATTATTCAGCTTGAACATCTAAAGATAAGAAGAGTTAAACTTCATTTCTGAGAAATGCATCATTTCATTCTGTAAATTACAAAACTCTGCCAAGTAATTTTTTAAATAGAGTAAGTGATCAAACAATAATTTCCTTAATGTCACAAAATCAGAGTTATTTTATATACTAATGCAAAAATTTGTTGAGAAAAGTCGGAATTTTACAAATGCATGTATGTGGATTAATTCCTGTCAACATATTCTCACCTTAAAAGCGTAAATACCAGAGCAGCAATGAAAGTGAAACTGAGCACAACTGCCACCAGTACCTGGTCACTTATTCCTTCTATAACTGAATCATTATCTAGCTTCAAACTCTGAACTTCTGTTTGGTGACTGGCCATCACAGCTCTAAAATGTAAAAAGAAATATATACATGTGCATACATATATAAAAAAACCCCATACACCACACATATACATTTTAAACATGGTTACAAATAATATGTACACACATCTACTCATACGCATAATAATTTCCTGAAGGAACAGATTAGTCACTGCTGGGTGAAAAAAAATGGTAAAAGAAGAGGGAACAGATGCATTTTTACCAAACATTGAGCTTGCTGCAGTAGACTGAAAAACATTTGTCTTGCGCAGTAGCAAAGCCTTAAATGACTGTGTTGTGATCGAAAGATTTTTTTTTTTAAAAATATCACTCAGATACTTTACCTAGGAATCTTTACCGGGTAACTTGCCCAGGAATAGGTCATTGCTGAATTAGACATATTGTAAGGACAGTTAATTTAAAAAACGTTACAATGACACTGCATTATCAAGAATTTTAGCTATTACACAATACACCATTGACAGTAAGTTGAGATTATGTAATTCTTAGAAACCTGATTTCTACCACTGCTATGAAGAAACAAACAAGGACATTTGGGGTTTAGCTGGTTTTAGTATGTTAAATGTCCATTTGGATACACAAGAACTACCCGAAGTATTTTATATTTTATCAGTCTTTTTTATGCATAACCATCCTTCAGCTGGAAACATGGGAAAAATTTGAAAAACTATTACCAGGTTTCCCTAGTTAGACTCACTTGGTTTGTATTCCTTTCAGATATGCAATCCAAATGACTTGCCAAGGCTACCGTTTATTAACCCACAGGATTAATCTACCGCTGGAGACGAGCAAAATAAAATGGTTTCCATTACACTG
>NW_009703776.1:0-5416 GCF_000703405.1 Apaloderma vittatum | reverse complement strand
AACCCCTGCTACTGCAATCAGGAAATGAACTACAGCTGTGAATATTACAAAACCAGGAGAGTGAAGCTAACTGGCAAACGACCAAAGAAGGCACACTGAAGGTGTGTCCATATCCAATTTAAGTATTTTTCATGTAGGCCCAACATAAAATTTCAGTATCAGTTTATAAGGTCAGGTAAGACTGGTGTAATTTACTTCCCAGTCCAGCATGAGCGCTTTAAGCTCACAAGCTTTAATCAGTGTTTCTCTCTGCTTCACGGCTCACGTGTCATTTTTTTAATTTGAACATTGCTCTCTAGCAAACATCACCAGACACTGCCTGACCCTGAGCTAATTCCAAAACTGAAATGAAATAAAAGTCAATGAGATTTTAGTGAATACCTGTAATGACTACCCTGGCAAGATTCCAACATGTGAGTCTACTGCTAGCATAAAAGTGCCACCTTCTCCACAAGATAGCTCACACCACCCTTTAGACCTTTTCTTGTACCAGTTGTGGAGCTTTTTCCAAGCTTCCTTCAATCTGTGGGAGCTGCCCTCCATAGCAACAACACAAGAGAAGCTGGTATAGCATAATGTTATTGTAAAAAATGGTAAGTGATATATTTCAGTCCCATCAGAGCAGAAAAAAATCCATTGATAATGAAGTAGATTCCTTTAATAGTATTTCTGGGCTTCCACTGTGAAAAACAGAACTGAATAACAAAGTATATGCAAAATGAAAACAATAAGCCGAGTTATAATTGTGTCCCATTCTGAACTGAGACTATTATTTCCATAACCATAATAATAATTTTTGCTAATTACAGCTTTCCACAAGCAACCATTTCATAGTTGAATTACTGAAATTTTGATTAATATTTGGAAAGAGTAACTTTTCCCAAAGGTGGGAAGAACCATGTTTAAAGTAGGTCAATATTGACACAGGTTTCATATATGCTAACAAATAAAAGGCCAGACATTGGTGGAAAGACCTTATAAAGTCAAGGTGTATTGCTCTGTGTAGCTAGTCACACAATCATATTGCTGTAGTGAAAGCCACGGGCAAAGGTGGTGTAGAAGTTTTCTGAGGAGCAGTCCTTTGGTGCTGAGGATCTGGACTGGTGGGTGTGTTGTGATACCTCCTCAGCACAACATTTCCAACCTGTATATTTTACTCCTTTGCATATCCAATCCCGGGTAAACTTCTCTCTCTTACAATACATCATTCCAAGACACTCATTACTGATAACTGTGTCTCAGGTAGCAGGCTTGTGTCTTCGACTCCTGTATTTTCTCTCCTTAAGTACCATCATCAGTCCACTAATTCTTACCAGAGCCACACTGTCACTTCTGGGCTGACCACTCAGTACGAAGCCAGAAGTAAATGGCAAGGAACTGGTACATGATGATTCCTCTGTTGTCCTCCATCAGCACCATTAGAAGAGACCAGTACGCTAACAACTACATCCCATTATGTATTACACACTTTTTTTCGGAAATACACACTGTGGGAGAGACATATAGATGATTTAATTGCACCTTTGAAAGGCAAGTGTGTCTCACACTGACACACGGAAAGCTTCCTGTGTCACTGCTTGTTTGTCACGCTCTGAAACTAACACGTGAATTGTCAGTATCACACAAAGTTAACTTGGTTTCCCTAACAGCCTTCAAGACATCCACTCTAGAGCTCTCTCTCTCCCTCTGTGCGTGTTCCTTGCAATAACACTCTTAATTCACCTAACATTAATAGTACTCATTACATCTGCTCACCTTCATTTCTGCTCATGCACTCTTCTTGAAATAATGAACTGTGGTGCCAAGGCTAGTCATCAAATATGAATAAGAAAAACATAGATTCTCACCTTCTCTTTCTTCCCGCACATAATGCACTTAACATACCTGTTATCCACTTCACTCCTTCACATACTACATTCTCAATAAATATTTTCATACAAACTCTATGTCCAAAAGAAAACTCTGCACAGTCTTTCTGGCTACATAAAACATCACTCCCTCAAACATTAATACTGCCAAGATGTACAGAGAGGAGAGTGGAATCTCTGGCTCAGTCTCTCTCTCAGCTGTTTCTATTATTAAATTCTAGAGAAGAAGGGCTACCGGTACTTAAGGCTTATGTTGTTCATGCTTTAACTCAGTGGCTGCTTCTGGAAAGCCAACAAGTGCCGAGCATATTCACCTCACTAGCTTTAGTACTTTTTCTGAATAGACCATTGCACAGCACTGACATAAACTGTGTCACCTAGGAACGACAAATAGAAGGCTTTACCTTCAAAAGATCAATACATACTTTCTCACTTTAGTCATTCAAACCTCAGAAGAGACAGTAACAATCTCCTCCTACTCTTATTTCTGGGTTAGCCTGTGAAAAAAGGAAAGGCTACAAGAACACTGCTAAAATACACCATTTCAAACCTGTCTGAAGGAAGATGGAATTTTCTGATCTTGAGTCCATTTTGAGCATTTTCAAACAAAACATCTAGAACTGCAAGCTTGTGTTTTATGTTTCTTCAGGTGCAACCACAACAGCTAATGAGCATATCTGCAGTGGCCTGAATGCATAATAGACTAGCTAGCAGTCCTAAAATAGCTGTTAAGGAAGTCTTGCCTCCTAGTGCACGTGTTTAGCAGTGGTGCTCTTTCTGTTGGTACAATTAATAAAGAGATTACATAAGATTTAATTTTAAATGATGTCATGAAGAACCTTCAGTGTTCAGAGGCAAGAAGTAAGGACTATCTGTATGTCAGAGAAGACTTCTAAAACAAGACTATCACAGATAACTAATGTCTCCTAAAATAGTAACTGGTAAAAATTTTATGTCATTTAAGAGCAACTTCATGTAGTTTGTAGAAATTCAACATTTTTATGCTGATTCATTACATTTGCTTGCTTATGGAAATACAACTGTATTTCATCAACCTTTTAATCAGATAATCCTTTCAATATCAGTGCTCTACACTACAGGCTTTTCAAGCATTACATAATTTTAAAGCTGTTCTTTGTTGTCTCTAGATTTATGCTACTCTTGTTTCTTTTTCACAATTAGAAAGAAGGTTTGATTTTTTTTAATGCTGTACCTCTATTCTTTTATACAAGAAAGTACAACAATAAAGTTGTCTACACTAGCTCTCTGAGAAAAATACCAAATTAATAGAATGGCTTCAGGAAAAAGAAAATAGATTAAATTTTGAGAACTGATTTCTCGATATACCCACAATTTTTTCTCTTTGTAGTCATTCAGCAAGCATAGCTCTCTTAAATAAAAGCACAATCCCACCCTGTGTTCCAGTTAGAGGATGAAAACCAAACCACATCTAATAGTGCTCACATCAAAATTGGAATTTATACCATCAACTTCATAATGTTAAAAGTATCAGTCACAAAGTTTAAAAATCCAACAAAAATGTTGGCCTACTTTAAAAACAAACTAACAAAAGAGCCCAAAACTTAGTTTCTAGTTTCATTTAGTCTCATATTCAAACCACTGTAACTTGCTTTAAGTGAAAAAATACAACTTCCCAGGGAGCAGGGAAAAAATGACGGAGTGAAGCCTCTGTTCCACCTGGGCTAGCTGTATTACCACCAGACTTTGCAGCACAGTACTTACTGGTTTATCCACATTAGGATTCTTGACTACAGAACATAAACAAACTCAGAATGAATTGTCAACAAAATGCTTGGAAATAGAAAGGAATGGAAATTACCATTTGTAAAATCACAGTTTTGTTTCTAAAAACAATCACAGACTAACCATCTGAACACAAAATCACCTTGTTTATTATCAGTTTTTCTGAGAGTGATCACTGACAGAAAGCAATGCTAATTTACTTACATTTCAGATAAGAGTCTGCAGGCCTTAAAAGTTACGCTTCTTCCTCTACGGTTAATTATGAACAATGCAGGTAAGTTTATGCAAAAAAAGGAGAACCATAATGAGCAATATTGGAATTAAAATATCTTTTATTCTTGGAAAATCATACGGACCACATTGAAATGTGAGGGCAAGAGGACATACACCAGTGTGGGGATGTACTATTTCTTCATTTTTCAGAGTATGATGAAGACTTTCGATGTTTAACATACAGTACAGCTAGAACAATACCCTAATGACATGGTTCATAAAGAAATGAAAAGCAATACAGTGTTCGCCATGATATACTAAACCCTTGATGCCAGCTATACAGAGTCAGAATATCTGTATATTTTTCTGAAGGATTTGAACATTTACATGTTCACCAGGAAAGTACTATACACTAATACACACTCAAAATCACAGAGATTTTAGGACCCACTACCAAAGGAATATACAAGCATAGTGAAAAAGAAGTAAGAAGCTCTCTTCATGCTGGACGGTTTAACAACGAGATAACACCCAATCAATACTCCTGTGATTTGCAAATTAGTAACAAAAAGCAGTATTTATTGATTTGGAGCATCTTACAACTTGTTCAACATCTGAAAGACACATTGGATAACAATGTGATGGGCTGTGCATGAACTGGATGAGAACAACCAGGTTTGGCTTTCCGATTTTTTTTCCAAACTTCCATTTAATTTTGAGTACTTTCTTCCCGATGCAGTATTGGCAACGACCCTTAGTGCTTGAAAAAGACTCTAAACTGAAGACAGTGGTAGCGGGCCAGAGTGCAGGCCTGAACCTGCAATATCATTCACCTTTGTCTTTTATTAGCAGAAGCATTCGCCCATTCCTTAACAAGGCTGCTTAGTTTGTAGAGATAGTATGTTTTCCAAGACAAGCTAATACCTCTCCAACTAATAAAACAGACATTTTTAAGACCACAAAGGCTTTAGCACCTCAAATTTTCTTCCATAGTAAAAGAAACAACTAAAAAATCACGTTTAACTTGGATTAACAGGTGTCTAATAAAATTAATCCTTTTTAGATAACAGAAATAAACTTTTCAAGAATTTAATCATACTACAATGGAGCATATTGATTCTGTAACTCACCCCCTGCATGCATATTTTTATATCCAAGTCATAAATTTAATGCTTTTCTTTCATTTAAGAGAAAAATAGACATAAGTTCCCCAAATAAAGTCAAAATCTTAAATGCAGGGCAATAACTGAGACATCCCATATCAGAAGTTATCCAATTACTTATTACTTCAGGGTAGCAGCAGGTTGTGGCCACCGCCTGTGATTGAGAATGGGAGTTTGTGAATTGATTTGACCCAGCAAACTGGATTGTAGTTATTTTTACTCTCCTTCATGAATAGCTCAAAGGTATGCCTAGGCTGCATTAAGAAAGCATTAAGCATGCATGACAATCAGTAAATGTATAAACAACATTGAAGAGTAGCAGTAGTTTACTATCTGAAATCCCCAATCAGCTAAATCCTGAGCTGCTACATTTTATCCAGGTATTTTACTGTACTAAAGTTATATATA
>NW_009703775.1:0-5364 GCF_000703405.1 Apaloderma vittatum | reverse complement strand
AGTCTCCTGCTCTGCAGACATTCAAAACCCGGGTGGATGTGTTCCTGTGCAATCTACTGCAGGTGATCCTGCTGTGGTAGCGGGGCTGGACTAGATGATCTTTTGAGGTCCCTTCCAACCCATGACATTCTGTGATTCTGTGTATAGACTGCTATGGAGGAGGTCATAGGCAGCTTGCCACGGCCTAGCCTGCAGTTAGCAGAACAAGAATATCCACGGAGACAGTCTGATCTACATTTCGCTTCACAGCATTAGTATTGCCTTTGCCCGCACAGAAAGGACCTGAAGTTGCACTATACAAACAGAGACTGCATTCCTATGTTAGCAGAGGCAATAAGTAAGGCTGGCAGTTTCTTCCCCAACAGGGAAGTTCACTAGCACAGCACTGGGTCTTAGAGGAGGATGGCTGGTACTAGGCCAGAGTACACAACAGGCCCCAGCTGTGCTGAGTTCAGTACGCCTAGCAATGAGAGCACGAGAGCTCAGACATCTTAGTGAGTCTATTGAGCCCTTCTTGCTGGGGTAGGTCCTCACACTCATACCGCACTCTGTGGTTGAAAACACATTCAGAACACCCAGGTCTGCAGTTCAACCTCCTAAAATCACCCCCTCCTTCCAAGAAGGCAATATTGATGCTAAGCCTAGAGTCAAGGACACTGTAAGGTCAGTTTTCCACAGATTTTAAGTAGAACATCTACAGGGTAGGCTGCACCACACCATGTTAATTTATCACCCCAACTACCATGCGAACATGCATCCATGGGTATACCTGGGTTCTCCTCCCTGTCAGGGAATTTGATCTGGACACCATAGTCCCGGGTGATCTGCTGGATCCGGGATCCTTTGGGGCCCATAATGGAGCGGTGGAACTTTTGTGCGATGGTGCATTCGATTGTCACTTGAGCTTCCTGCGGGAAAGCAAAGTTGCTCTATTGTGATGCAGCCTCCTTCACACCAGAAAACAAGATGCTTGTGCATGATGAAATCCACAAAGAGGAGTTAGAAAAGACAACAGCTGCTGACAAGGGAAGAAATTAATCTTTCCTAGAACCTTTCTTTTCTCAGAGAAGTTAGAGGAGGATTTAAAGAAGGTTGCCTCCAACCCATGATGTTAAAGGCTTCTGACATCAAACCTCAAGCTCTCTATTACCTTGAAGGGGAGGCATCATTAGGAGAAATGAAAAAGTGAAGAAAAGAAGGGAAAGGGAGAAAGAAAAAAGTGAAGAAGAGAAGGCAAAGGGAAAAAGGGAGAGGGAAAGGGAGGATAGGTTTGACACTTGGCTGCTTCCAAAAGTCAATACTAACAGCACAGGAAACCCCAGAGACAAACCACTGTCCAAGGCCAGGTACAGAGATGCGCAAGAAGGCTCTAATGTCTAGAAGTACACCAACTCATAACTCATAACTCTACCTCTAAAAACCAAGATGGTCAGAGAAGGCAATTCCTTCAAATAGCATTGTCATTTTGGGGCCAGCTGCCAATCCCCAGGCTGCGATCTGAAGTCTGCAGACCCTGTATATTAACAACAAAGCTCCTAATCCCAGAACTACTGTGGGACTTGTTCACATAAAGCTTGGCTGTACAGCACATTCAAGGAAGGCACTGCTCAAGCAATGAAGTATAAAGAAACAGTTTTCCTGTGACATACCAGGTCCTCAATGATCTCCTGGATGCGCTTCTTGGCTGCCTCCACACAGTCCTTGGCTCCCTTGAGGGTGACTTTGTCGCTTTGGGTACCAGAGCGTGGGAAGCTGACCATCACACCACCATACTCATCTGCAATCTCACGCAGAACTTGCCCTCTCCGGATGACAAAGTGGCGGTGATGCTTAGGGTCAACCACCATGGAGTCTTCAACCACGTTATCCTGCCAACAGATGACAGCCAGTCAATCCTGTCTGTCTTGGTGATAAGCACAAGTCTGCTGCACTCAACAGCAACCAGTTTACAACCACAAGTGACAGCAAGGAGGATCCTCCTGAGCTCCTGTGAAAGGTAGCAGAGGGTTTTAGACAAGCAGGTCCTCCACAGTCACTTGTTACATCTTGTTACAGTGACAGGGAAGAAAATAGAAAAAGTAGTTCATACCAAGTTCTTGATGAGGGCCTCCAATTCCTTCTGTGCCTCTTTGACAGCCTCCTCAGTTCCCATGATAGTAATCAGCTCCTGATCTTTGTCCTCAGAGGTTGGGAAGATGATGCGGGCCCCAGTGTTATCACGCACCTTGCGGATGTTGCCACCACCCTTACCAATAAGGAATTTATGATACTCTGGCTTTGCACGGAGGTCCACAGTGTAACTCTTCGTTTGCTGAAAGGAGTCAGATACCCATGGAACATACAGAAAATACACATAAGCACAAGCTGTAGGCATATTACCTGTACCCACATACACAGTGTTGCAAGAGCAAGGTAGATGCAACATTCTGCCTAAGTCAAAAAGGTAAGCAATTTCTTAAACTAAAAATACTACCCAAAAGACGTTCTCAGGGCTGAAAAACTAACTACACTCAGCATCATTGGTGAAAATTTGAGAAGACTTCTCCAGGAGAGAAGGCCTTGGCACTCACATAGGCCAGCATAACAATTTGCTGACTGACTGCTGCAAGCCAGGCAGCAGAGGCAACCAACTGATCAGGAGAACATGTTCACAGGCTGGTATTAGAAAGCGTTTTTCTTGCTATTAAAATGACCAGTCAGTCACAACTCAGAGCAAAGTCTTGTAACTCAAATTTCTCAAATGTGGATATATACAGTGAAATGGAAGAACTGCAGCTGGAATTCAGAGATCAAGAAAAAAGCAGAGGAGATACACAGAGTAAGCTGTTCCAGAGAAATGGAGATACCCAACAGCATTAAAACTATAGGAGTAGGGAGGCCTTAACCCTTTGAGTAGGTCCCCAGCCTAGGCAGAGAAGCATTACAGCCAGTTATTCCTCCCCTGGGGAAAGAATTCATTGACACAAGGATGGAAGCAACTTTTCTTTTAATCATCCAAACTGTAATCAAATGTCTCAAGGGAGGATTAGGCTGCCTGATGCCACAGGCTTCCCAGCAGGCAAAGCGCATCACTTCAACCCCCAAAAAGAAGCAGCTGGCCAAAATATCTGCTCCTTCCCCTATGAGACAAGGCTCACCTTCTCCTCTGCCAGGTGCAGCAGCTGCTTCTTGGCTTTCTCTACATCCTGAGCTGGGCCCCTGATGGTCACGGTGTCACTACCAGAGCCCTCAGTGGGAAAGTGGATGTGGACTCCACCACACTCTTCCATGATGGAGCGGATGAAGCGGCCTTTGGCGCCAATGAGGGAATTGTGCAGTTTGGAAGGAATAGAGACCTCCACCTCCGTGATGTTGGCCTAAGAGAGGACAGTAACAGCTGTTAGTCAAGCTGCAGAAATGTGTTTGCACCCACTCTGCTTACCCTCTAACTCTCATGTTGCTAGGAGCTTTATAGAGCTGTAAGAAATGGCTGACCAGACTTTGAGACTGGCTACCCCTGACACACAAGCAGCCACAAACTTATGTTTCAGAGTCAAGAACAGAATGACACTCACGTTCGTCATCTCCTCCCTGACAACAAACATTTATTCTTCCAGCAACATTTTCAAGTCCCTTATCTGCAACAGGCCAGTCATTTCACTTACCAGCTCCTTCTGGATGGCAAGAATTCTGTGGCGAGCAGCCTCACAGTTTGCTCTCTTGCCTGTGATAACAATTGTCTCCGAGTTGCTGTTCTCTGCTGGGAGATCAATTTTGGTGTTGCTTTCTTCACGGATCTGCCACAAACATAAAAAATAAAATAATCTTGGAGGTGTCTCATGTCAGAAAAATGCCCTTGGAAGTTATATTTGACACCATTAATGAGCAGGAGAGAGAAGCAAGTGGGATTTAGTTCAAGCAGTGACCATAATGAGAACTGGCAATAGAGAAGATATCTCACCTTCTTGATGTTGGCACCTCCTTTACCTATGATGTTCTTGTGGAATTGTTTGAAGATGGGGACAGAAATCGAAAAGCTATTTTCAACCTAAAGGAGAAAGGAAGGGATAACTGAAGATTCCACTGTCATAGAAAGAGAGGCCCCATCCCAGGAACTGGATAAACAAGCTTTTGATAAGAAGATATAGGCTCAAAGTTCTCTATACAAGAGACTTACAAGAATAAGCAAAGGTAAGTACCTTCCCCTATAGCCCTTAAATATCACCTCCCTTCCCCCAGCCAGCCAGAACAGTGTCCACAGCTCCCTCATCTTGAGGTGCTTCAGTCCTAGCCAAGTCAGTACTGCTCTGCTTTATTCCAGGGTTACCCAGGCATGTAGAAGAGAACAGGAGACAGAAATCTCCCTTACCAGGTCTGCCACCATCTTTTGCATGTACTTGGTGCACTTCTCCACCTCGTTTTTGGGACCTCTAAGTTGGACGATATCACTCTTGTGTGCAGGGTCAGGGAAGTTGATGATAACCTGCAGGAGGTGGTAATTTATAGTCAATTCAAGCAAATGCAAGAATTGCTGGGTCAGGCACATACAAAGGCTAAGGGAATCATACACATTCCTTTTTCCATTTGGAAAAGGGTAACCATGTTAGCAGCCTCTGTCTAAGAGAACTATTTTCTCATACATATCAGACATGGAGCCACCAAATTTATGATTTCAGCAGCAGTGCGTCTACTACCCACGTAGCAAATATCCCCTCTGCATTCCTCATGTCCTAGAAAGCCTTACCTCTGGGAATTTCTCCCTGATTTCCCGGATCCTCTCACCCTTTTGCCCAATGATGGTCCGATGGAATTTCTGCTCGATGATTAGGTCCTTGGTGCGTTCATTTTCCTGATGAGAATAGAATTTATATTGAGTTTTAAGCAGGAGAGTCACGTACTTTTATTTACCAGTTTGTTGCCTGAAAATTCACTTGCCAACATTGTCCCTCTTTTCTCTTCTAGACAAAATTCACTCTAGGTTGGCAGGGAACGTGTATTCAAGGGAATAGAGGAACACATCTGTGAAAAAAAGCTCACAATTGTCTTGAGAACCATGTGCCCGGTGGCCAAACAGCACACACTTGCACCAGAAGGTTATGAGGAGTTAGAAATCTGTGTGCGGTCAAGCAGTTATGATCTGGTGGCAATTAGATATGGTGGGACAGCTCACATGACTGGAATGTGGTCACGGATGGCTACGTCTTTTTTAGGAAAGACAGGACAACAAGGTGAGGTAGTAGAGTTGCTCTTTACATGACAGAGCAATTGCAACGTATCAAGTTCTGTCCAGGGGTGGATGTGGAGCAAGCTGAAAGGTTGTGGGTGAGAATTAAGGGGTAGGGCTAGCATCAGTAACACTGTGGTGGGTGTCTATTACAGACCACC
>NW_009703774.1:17633-21777 GCF_000703405.1 Apaloderma vittatum | reverse complement strand
CAGGGCTGTTCTCAATCCACTCATCACCCAGCCAGTATTTGTGGTTGGGATTGCCATAACCCAGATGCAGGACCTTGCACTTAGCCTTGTTGAACTTCATGAGGTTGGCATGGGCCCACCTCTCCAGCCTGTCCAGGTCCCTCTGGTTGGCATTCCTTCTCTGCAGCACATTGACTGCACCACTCAGCTTGGTGTCATCGGCAAATTTCCTGAGGGTGCACTCGATTCCACTGTCCAAGTTGCCAGCAAAGATGTTAAATAGTGCCCATCCCTGTACCAATCCCTGAGAAATTCCTCTAATCACTGGTCTCCATTTGGACATGGAGCCATTGATTACAAGTCTTTGACAAAGAGTGGCCATCTAGCTAATTCTTTATCCACTAACTGGTCCATCAATTAAATCTATGTCATCCCAATTTAGAGACCATGATATCATGTGGGACAGGGTTAAACCCTTTGCACAAGTCCAGGAAGGTGGTGTCAGTTGTTTTTCCCTTATCCACTGATGCTGTAATCTCATTTTAAAAGGCCACCAAATTTGTCAAGTTTTGCCTTTGTTGAAGCCATATTGTTTGCCACCAACCACCTCCTCGTTTTCCATGTGCCCTAGAAGAGCTTTTAGGAGGATCTACTCCACTATCTTGCCAGGCACTGAGTTGAGACTGGTTGGCCTGTAGTTCCCTGGATCTTCCTTATCCCCCTTTCTGAAAATTTCGATTATGTTTCCCCTTTCCCAGTCATTGGGAACTTCATCAGACCACCATGACTTTTCAGAAGCTGAAGGAATCTCACAGGAAGACAAGATGTTATCTGCACCCAGGGAAGTTTTGGTAGCTTGCAGCTCCCATGAAGTTTTTAACTCAACAGAAGTCAGTGCATGGCATTCCCAAACAGCTGTTATGACTTCTCCAGCATATGTGCCATGAAGTGCTGACCCAGGAGCTGGGGGCTGTCACTACAGGTTGACTTTTCAGGGATTTGTGCAAGAATGCTCCTTATTGTCCCCTGACATTGGACTGGCTGGCCAGTTTGACACCTAAGTCAGCAGGCTGCAATATTGCTCAAAGGCATAGACCAGAAGTCGCATTCTCGCTGTCTTCAGGGGTCCTCTGACATGAACTGTATCTCCCTAAGAGCAGCTTGTCCCTGAGTTCCTGGAGCGGTGTGGGACAATCTTCCTGTCTGCTGGTGGCTTAAGTCCCCATTGTACGGCTCTGGGTTGAGGGACTTTATGTTCAGAGACTATTCAGCGAAAAGTCACCATGCTGGGATCTACTTGACAAAAAGTAACTTGAAAATGCAGTGGCTGATCTTACAGTTTTCTTAGTTTTTAGATTTTTCTTTGAAATATAACCATCTACCTCCAAGCTCTGTGTATCTCAAGGACTTAGGTGCTCCAAGGTGGTTGTTAAAGGACTTGAGGGTGGGATCAGAATGACCTATCATTCCATGTTTAAGACACACAAGTTTATATGTGAGCAAATTGTCCTTGACTGTTGCCGACTAGGTGTGGTACCTTGTGACAGTACCATTATTGCGAGTTGATGCAGGATCTCAGTGACACCTACATCAACAAACATCACTATATATCTAAAATTCCTCACATTTCTCAGCTATAAAACATTCCCTTACATGTTTTTGCCCTTAATTCAACTTTGATCAGCGTAATGGGAAGTATTAAGCACATGAAAATAGAACAGGGAACAACTAACTCATTTGATAATGAAAGTTAAAATTTTACAAGGCCAATTTGCATTTGTACTGCATCTCCTAGATACAACTACAGTTAGGGCCAAGTGACTTCACAATGTATCTAAATTTTAAAATACATTTTTTGGGAAAAATAAACATTTATGAAGTTGGGTTATTTTTATCGGCAAAACCTGCCAAACATTTAAGTCAGTTGATTTACTGAACCTATTCTCTTGGCACTTTTGTAAATGTCATTACAAATTAAAAAAAAAAAAAAAGATAAATACATTCGTAGACTCATGGGTTACCAGTAAATTGGATAAGTATTAAAGAAAAATTTGTTGACTTATTTCCTTGAAAAAACCCCATTGTATAAATCACAGGAGAATTTACCAATCAAACATTACTCAAGTAACTACCTTGCTATACTGCACATTTTTATTTCTGCCCCAAAAAATGTTAATCCAGATTTTCAAGTGTTTAGGGATCTAAAGATATATTTGTACATCTCATGGGGTTTACAGGGCATTAAACAGTTTAGGGACAAAACTCCTCCTGAATTTGAAATTCTAGTCCCTGAGAAATAGATCAGTATGTGGTACCCTAATGAGACAACCTAAATTAATTTCCATAATTAAAGTTACAAGAAAGTGATCCTGAAATCTCATGCCTCTGTGTGTCTGTGTGTGATTATGTTTTTTAAACTTTCAGCATTAGGACTCAAATTTTCCATGTTTTGGTCTATGAATAGAGGTAATAGATTTTTGTTCTTCATTTTGCTTTTCAGGGAAGAGGTTCTCGTAGGATTTTTTTAAAAAACATATACTGAAAAGTCTTCTTTAAAGCATGTAAGTTATGTAAGATCATCCCACAATAGTCTTTCCTCCTTTCCCCATTTTCAGTCACTTTGAAAGAATTAACTCAAACCCTCTCAAAATTCTCAAATAAGATCCTAAAGTATTTGGAAAAACAAGGAAACAAACAACAAAATAATAAAAAAAACCAAATAACCAAACTTGCTCAGATCATTAGTGTTATCTACAAATTTCTGGCTCACCTGAACTAGAGTCCTGGAAAGAGTCAGATTGTTTTCAAAGCTGTGGATGCCTAATCCTCTCCATGTGCCCCTAACTCAAGACCTCCAGATAGAAATCTCATACAACATGTTTGTATATATTATTTGCACTATCTTGAAAGCCTGAGACATACAAACACTTTGTGGAAGTGGGAACAGAAAATATTTTACTCCTTACCATCTTCTTTAGTACGGGTGAATATTTGTTCACTTCTCACTCCATCTCCAGCTCGTGTAAAAGCCAACACCTGGATGCTGTAGTTGGTGTATTTTTCCAGACCATCAAGCTCTAGTGATGGCTGTGTAGTAGTGACATTCTTTATCTCTCCTAGCTCTATAAAAATAAAAAGGAAATCAAGTTATTGTCAAGTTCAGTCTTCTTCCAGCTATTGATACCCACTGTGGAAATCTTGAGGATTAGAGTGTACCGGAGAAGTAATACTTTGTTATTACAAAACGGCAGTGAATTATAATAAACTCAAATAAGTTCCATTGTGTTCTGACTTCTTACCATTCCAAACAGACACATTTTTCTTTTTCAAAGTTTCTTTTTACAGTTTTTTTAAATACAGGGAAAGAATTGAAAATTTCCACAAGTAATAAGATTTTTCATAGAGAATAGATAACAAGAAGAGATTATTGCAAAACATTCCCTAAAGCAAAAATGAAAAAGTCAGTTATCTTCATAAAGATTTTCTGGTTTTGAGAAAGAGCATTTCTCATAAGGAAAAACAAGAAAAAATCCCCTTTATTTTGAAATATGTGGCAAGTGCTGCTGCAAAACACTTGATGACAGTAATACCAGCTAACAACAGATTTAAACACAGTAAAATCAGATTTACTTGCAGAAAGATGATGCACTTCATATGAATCTTTTTTTTGCAGAAGGCTAAGAAGCACAACCCATATGGTAAAAAAGCTTTAAACATATTTAGAGCAGGAAAAAAAAAAGCTGAACAAATTAAGAAAATTCAGTTTTAAGCAGTCTATGAACATCATCTTTTTTTCATTGTGTTGTAGAACATCACATAGGAGCTTAAACATGCACTGATAATAGGCAGACAGAATCTGCTAAAAAGACTACAGGCATCGTTGAAAACATTTAATATTAAGTCTGTCATGTCTACTTTTTTATTTGATTCTTATACATTTTTTATCTTTATATTTAAATGTACAATGAAATATTTCCAAATATTTTTGACTCTAACATTGCCAGTACTAATAATGGGCCTCTAAGTTACATTTCCACTCCGAGTTCCTCTTGCTACACTAACAGAGGCCAGGATTTGCAGGACATTTGCATATTAGAGTGAACTATCATCCTGACAGATGAAAGTAAAAGAAGAGAGACAGCTCGTTGCCCTAGAGCTTTGAAAA
>NW_009703774.1:0-17602 GCF_000703405.1 Apaloderma vittatum | reverse complement strand
AGGACAAATAGGAGTAAAGACCTGCGCATCTCAAACCTACTAATATTTAATTTATAAGAAAGCTCTATACTTAGAATTATCATTGTGATAAAATACAGATTAGTAAGATATTTAATTTCTCATTTGATCATTTCACTCATTCTTTCCTTGGTAGTCTATTTCCCTAGGAATTATAGTAAGAGTACAAAATGCAAGCACAACAGAAGAGTCTGGCATGAAAATAACAAGCCCTTTCCAAAAATGTTTCCTTCTTCTGCCCTCAGCTATGAAGTTGAAGTGCATCCTGTCAAAAAATAAGCAGTAACCTCTCAAATAGGCAACTAGCTAAGCAAACAGACAACCAACCAAACTAAAACAGGTTTTTTAAAACTAGGTTCATATCACTGTTCTTTATAAAGGAATCTTCTGGACTTTGCAACTGAGATGAAATTTGTTCAGGTTATTTTGGGTACTATGGTAGGTCTACAGAGAGTTGCAAACCCATGGTGGTAGAAGCCTTCCTTGAAGTCCCCTCCCAGGCAGCTTTGCAAAGGCTTCTACTCTGGTAAAGCTCTGTAGAAAATAATTTTCTTCACAGGCTTCCTTCACCCCTTCTCCAAAACAAAGAGAAAAGGAAGTGCAATGCCTTCGCAGCAGAGAGTAAATGCCATAAAGGCCACATATAGCTTGTTATTTGGTAATAGCTTGACTTTTCTCACCTCCGTCCAAGAGATTGGCCCAGTAGATAACCCTGAACCCTTGCAGAATCCCATTCAGGGTTTCTTTCGCCAACGTTGACCAGGAAATAGAAATGGTTTCCGGTGATGTGGCAGTGGCTTGAACGTTCCCTGGAGGACAACTGGGCACTGGAATAAGATAGTTGTCGTTTTTAACAGAGTGAATACAATCAATGTTTACCCTTCAGCTACACTTTCAATTTTCTTTGCTATCCTACCATTCGTTATTTAATTAGCAGTTACACACTGTCAGCAATGCAAAACCTTTATTCTTACTACAATCCACTTGTTCCTGCAAGTGCAGCTGATTTCCCTGGAATGACTTTTAATGTACCACTTCTCACTGTCTGACCACTCTTTTTAATAGTTTCTTTCTGTCTCTTAGTTTGAAAGAGAAATGTGCCCTAGTGCTGAAATATGCAGAACATTCTGTAAGCAATTTAAATATATTTTTTAAAGTTTGCAACCAAATTACCGACTTTTTGGACATTTATAATGTCCCTTTAAAACTGAAAGCAGGGGAGAAGAGGGCACTTCTTTAAAAAGTATTGGAAAAAATGTTCATAAAATATTTTCACTGACATTTAGAAAAAATTGGAAAAAAGTCAGCCAGATCTAATGCACTTTCTGTTGAACATGCAGTGTCAAAGGAATGCAGCAGTATTAGTATTTGGCATTGCTTTTAAAGCTTGTGACATCTTTAATTTTGAGAGGGACTAAAACAGAGTAACAACCGGAAAAAAAAAAACATTGCAAGGAAAACATTGCCAGATTACGAAGAAAAAAATATAAAATTTATTACAATACAAAATATATGCATATGTGAGTATACTGCCTTCTGAAGTCTTGCAGTAATCTGTCTAGGCCTAGAAACGTTTAGAGAAAATGAAAACCACCAGCCTTCCATGCAGCATATGCCTTATAATCTGCAGCTCTTGAGAGTTTAGATGTGTGCTAGTCATTTCCACGATGTAAAAAAGTCAGATTTCTAGCTGGCACTGACTTTAGTATACTGATGTCAACTTAGAGTAGCTGAAAAACTGACCTAGACTATTCTTTAGGATTATTATTGCTTTTATACATTTGTAAAATACTGGACCTCTGTGTTCCTGTGTGGCCTGCTCTAGGTGATCCTGCTCTGGCAGTGGCGTTGGACTGGATGATCTCTAGAGGGATGTCTAGAGGTCTCCTCCAACCCCTAATGTTCTATGATTCTATGAATATAGAATAATTCTCTTTTTCCACTAGGGGACTCCCTCTCATTATTTGAGAAGTACTTTTTAAGCAGTTTGAAAAAAAAAAATCTAAATTGTTTCTTGGATTAGACAGGTTGAAATAACAGTGATTTTTCTCTCATTACTTCAGATATCCTTGAAAAACACACACCTCCCTTTATGCTGACAAGATAAGGTCTTATACAGTGCAAGAACTCTAGGTTTCATGGCAGATTTATGTGAAAACAAAAGAAAGCTAACAAAACTAACAGTACCACTTCACCTTTCAGAGTTTAACTTCCTCAAAACTGTGAGGAGATCACTCAGATGCTATGATAAGACCATAAGATTTGCCAATATGTAAACGACAGAGCAACAGGCTTCTTAATGAAAGCTATGGTCTTAGCCAGTATCATTCACAGCAGCATATATCACATTAGTAGAGTTATATTTATTTACCTGAATGATTCTTCATCTCCTGCTGCCTACTGTATCTAACATCTCTAAAGCCTGGTCTTCTCTTATTCTCCACTATAACAATCATTAATCAGGCAACAAATTTAACAAGGTAAAGATAAATAAAGAAATAATATCATGCCCCATGGTAGCTGTTTGCTAAGGACCTACCATCCTCAAGAGTAGTGGTGATGATTTCCTGAGAAGAAGGTCCTATTCCAGCGCGGTTACATGCCTGGACTACCATGCCATACTGAGTGAATTTTTTCAAGTTATTCAGTGTATAAACTTCACTATCCCCAGTGGTATCAATACTGATGATGTTGAACTGGAAATTTCCCCCTGCGCTGTACTCCCGATAACCTATCTGGTATCCACGAATAATTCCATTTTGCAGGTGTTTCTTTGGAGCCTAAATGGAAAATGAAAGGTTACACATTAAGTACACATCTCCAAAGTCAAATTGTATCCCTTAAAATTTTGCAAATATACATATAAAGTCAAGATTTTTTTCCCTACTGAATGAGAATCTATTCCTAAGTAACAATTCTAAAATACTCTCTGCACATGAAGTAGTAACTTTTTACCATGGTATATAAATTTCAGGTGTGGTTTGTTCTAATTTGTGCATTCCTGTGCTAAAAGAAAAACCCTTAAATGGCTCATACACAGAAAAATCTGATAAGGATATATTCTTGAGTTCTAATTTGAATTTATAGTGTTTTGTTCTTTTACCAGGTGAATCAATCCAAGTTGAATTGATAAGGGATATTTGCATTACAGGCCTACCATTCACTACTAATTGTGTTTTTGCCAGAAACCCCTACCATTCATTCACTAAATCTTCAGTAAGGCATTTATTGATCTGTTGGAGGCAGTCGCGTAAGTTTATTCAGCTAGATGCATTAGGAAAATTTTACGCTATGCTTTGAAAAATGCTTCTGTTCATTCTGTGTGCGGTGTGGAAAGATAGTGAGATAATGAGTGCTGAAGCCAATAATGAATTGGAAAGAAGGGATTTGCATACAGAATAGCTACTCAAACAAGGTATATACAATATCTGGAGTTCAAGAATACGGACAGTACAAAATGGTTGGCCATAATTATGACCATTAATTATCACTCACAGTGCAAGATTCCCTGTACCTGATTAGAGGAAATAATTCCTGTACTCTTCCATACAAAAAGCAGTCTAGAGTAAAACAAGGATTGGTAACTCAGGGAAAAAGCCCATTATTGTCAGAAATACCTATTAAAATTCTATTTAAATATTATTGGACTAATATAAGTATGTGGTAATAATCCTGTCTTATTTTCTACGTACATGCGATATAATTAGTATAAACATTTTAAGGCAGAGTTAATAATCCATGGAGAAAAAGCTCTTTCAAATCCTCCAGACCTCTTTCAAATTCCCACCAGATGCCCACGAGCTCATCTGTTCCACTGACCCGTAAAAAAACTCTTTGTGGTGCAGTTTATCAGCAATGAGTTAAACAGGCAGAGGCAGCAATTTCTGTTGTTACTATATCCCATTAAATCTACTGAGGAACACATTCTCAAGAAGAATACTATTTTCTGCCACAGGACCTGTCCGCTGCAGTGATTTTATAGTCAACTGCACTAAATTCTCACTGGAGCTAGTAGAACCAGCATGGGATTTGCCTTTCATCCACTATCAACAAATCATTGCTCTGCAAAAAACAGCACCCTCTCTGTATTTAAAGTGTATCACTGGGTGGATCTGATTGATTGAATTGTCTTCAGATGTTTTATTTTTTTCCTCCCTCCTGTGTTCAGAAACACAAAAAAAACCCTTGGAACAAGGATATAATTTCCCCTGTACCACTTCAGTTCCTCTGGTACTAACAAGCTCTCTTCAGGTGTGATTCTGTCTGCTCAGATATAGATGACTGAATTACGAGGTTCAGGTCTTGAATGCCTTGTAAGGCACACTGCAGAGATTAGAACTCTGATTTTAGAATCTAAGAGTATAAATGATTCTTGTTTGAGTATTCCTGTGTTTTGTTGTAAAAAAACCCCAACAACTTACATGTAGCTCTTTTAAGATCAGAATGCTTTGTTTGGAAATGCGTTACTTATTCTGAACAACTTCCTGGCTTCATGATCTTTAAAGATTGCAGAATGTGTTGGGTTGTTGGGTTTTTTTTAAGCTGGGCTGTGGAGTGGAAACTAAGGTGTGTTTGGGATTCAGATATCTTCATAAGATAAAGTTATTTCATTCCATCCAAAAAGAAAATACCTTTCTCACATTTAAATAATTGAATATTTCTGGGTAAATTGTTTCATTAGTTGAAAGATTTTAAAATCTGTTACTAGCCATAGCATTTTTTGGCTCATACAGTCTTATGAGCATTGTCAGTGTTAATGGCAAGGGGTAAAAAGACTGAACCAGCATAATCTAAAATTTTCAAATTGGCTAAAAAATTGACTAAATCTTCAAAAAATTACTAAAGGGCCAACAGTTTGGACAACATGGCAGACAACCTCAGCAAGTGTTATTAAAGGGAGGACTGCTCTCAGAAGATGTTGCAGGTCATTGTCTCTTTTCTAAATGTTTGTGTGGAGGTACTAGTTTAATCTTGCCGGGACACCCAGTCTCTCCATAAGTGTTGGATTCCATCACTGCTTGGCAAATCCTCAGCAATCTGCCTGAAAATTTCTTATCTCAAACACTAACATGCACACTGTTACACATCTTAAGAGCTGAAGCCTGTCTTAGTTAAAGGCTGCAACAGGAGCATCCACATGAGTTGCCACAGGTGGCTTTTGAACAAAAGTTATTGCCACAAACAGACATTGCACATTGAAATCACAAACAGCATGCATAAAACACATACACCACATAATGTAGTGCCATTCATTAAGGTGCTGCATGTATGTGCACTGTACACCATAAGACATGCACCATATATCAAGAAAAAAATGGGTGTACACCTATGTAATAGATTAGAGAAGCATATAGCACACATATTGGAACACATATATCATACTGTAAAGCAGATGGAACATAATGATAGAACTGACTCATACATTTATTATGCTTTGAAATGTCCTCAGAGCAGAACTATAGACATAACAGCCTCTTCATTGGGAATTCTGCAATTGTATACTTTCTCATCTTGGATTGAAATAAAATGGAAAATTTTGCATTTTTCATGAAACATCTTTATAGCTGTTTTAGGTCAGAAGAATTTTTTCTCTAAATAAAATATTAATATTTTACTTTTTTTTTTCCACTTTCAAACATTATACAATATAAAACAAGCTTAAAGTCACTTCAGAACAAAGCATTGAAATGTTCTGCTCCACAAAATCGCAAAAGTTTCTTGTTAGTACTATCTAAATGCTTCATCTTGGACTGACTTTTTGCACAACTAAGTCATATTTGATATATATATACTTTCCTGAATAGAGACGGTTTCTTTTGTAGAAAATTAAGTGGAACAATGTTTGTCCATAACTAATTGTTCATGGGGAAAAATATTGTTAACCTTGTCAGTAGCCCTAAAACATTATGAAAAAGTGAGCTTCAGTCCCTGATTTTACTGTTTATCTCAAAAAAATCCAGTATTTGTAAAATAGGGTATCAATAACTTTTGTCAAGTATGACATTATATAGTTTTGTGCATAAAGATGAGAAGGACTATTTCCCATACCTAAATTTAATGGGTTCATTCACCTTGTAAAGTACTACGAGAAAAAAATAATCAATGCTTTCATCCTCTTTTCTAAATAAGAATTTGTTTAATTCTCATTCTTGCCTCACCATTTTAAACTACCAAAAATTGCTGAGAACTATTTTAAAATTCAATCTGAATCCCAATGTTCTATGTGGACACATAGATATGGGATTAAATAGGTCACAGACCTATAAAATTTTGCTTGACTAGGATTTTCTAAAAGTGGGCTGTGA
Source organism: Apaloderma vittatum (assembly GCF_000703405.1). Lineage (NCBI taxonomy): Eukaryota > Metazoa > Chordata > Aves > Trogoniformes > Trogonidae > Apaloderma > Apaloderma vittatum. The sequence continues at coordinate 11,279 of NW_009703774.1, read as the reverse complement.
GAAACTTTAAAGGAAGCTTAATGACTGCAGAAAGCTGAAAGATGAAAGATAATTGATGTGTTATTCTCTTCTTTTGCTGCTATTGACACTGTATTTAAACGAAGTTTGCCAACTTTAAATACAACTACTTTTTTTCAGCGCAATCCATTGCATATAATGTCATCTTGGCTTTTCGTGGCAGAAGTTCCATATGACTCCAATATAAAAATGACCAGATTATTACTGAGTTTATTTTCTTTCTTTTTTTTTGCTTCTATGACAATATAGGATTGAGCTCATGGTATATTCCTTTATTAAGTACTTTGTACTGCATAATGCGATCAGTACCTTCTGCACAGCAGCGCATTGCAGGGACCTACCCAAAATTCAGATTTCAGCATAAAGCCAAACTATGTTTTATCTGTGGGACCACCTCAAATTACTTTCTTGAGTAATGGACTAAAACTGCTCTGGCCAGCAGAGAGCTGCAATAAATCAAGGGAAATACATGGCTCGCTCCTGGTTTGGGACTTCTTAATTTGGAGGACCTCTTAATCAGCTGTTACAAACTGTCATTCAGGAAATAATTCTTCTAGTAAGGGTAGGACTATGCAAGTACTAACCTTCCGGGAGGGTGGCTTTTTGACTTCACCTTTGTCTGCAAAGGAGCTTCAAGGTCAACAAAAACTATTAGGCTTTAACTATGTCTAGCACCACAGAGACACAGCACCCATCAAATGAGATAACCTTCCAGCAGATAAAGCAATGACTGCAAATCAAGGCAAAGAGTTTTCAGGCTGAGCTGAGGGGCTTGACAACACAAAATTCACAATGGGCGAATTTCAGTGAAGTGCCAGTGCTGTCTTCTGCTGTCTATCCTTTCACAGGCAGACCTCCAGCGTTTCTGCTGCTTGCCAAACAGCACATCATGGAGTCTTGTGGTATGATGGAGCCATAGGCTACCTCTGGCTAGCACCTGCAGCACCTCCCTAGCACTTTCTTAGAGGACACTGCTACAGTGCCTCTCATGATTCTTGACCATGTCAGACACTGTTGGTCAGTAAATAAAACAATTTAGCAGAGACTAGGTCTATAGGAACAATAGCTTGAAGATTCACAGGAGATTGAGTGTTCGTTGGAGACTGGGTATGCAGCCTGGCAGCATTTGGGCAGCAAAGTCCAAATGCCTAGCCAGCATCTGCACATTGCGTGGCACCAGGTTCATGTGGTGGAGCACAGTTCTGGGAGTGTGGACCCAACTTACTCGATCTGGATATACGCTGCATGGGTAAAAGTAGACATTTCCAAGGTCAGAGGTAGCTCACACCTTAAGCTCACTCCAATTGTGAAAATCCATTTCTACACTCAGTTCACAAGAGCTGCCAGGGCAATGGAGTATATATTCAATACATAGCTCATTTATGTGATTATTTTGTCATATTAGATACTGATCATTACTTGATAAGTATTCACAAATCAAATTCCAAACATGGTCTTGAGGATACAACTCCAGCTGCTTGTTTGCTCTGCTTTTACTCCTCAGATAATACCTAGAGATTAGGACACTATGTTGCACTTGAAGTGTCCTAGAAGTACAAACTGAACTGTATTTTAGACAACGTTACTGAAATGTGCTTGTAGGTATTTTGTTTGTCCTGTAGCTACCTGCATACACCTGCATCTATAAAATCTAATGGCAAATCTTGAGTCACAAATGGCAGCTATAAACTCCAACAGTGAACCAATGGTGCCTATCTTCTCCTGTTGCTTTTGAAAACATCCTTCAAAGTGAACAAAAAAACCCCACAAGCAAAGCCTTTCAATCTGCTATCCACACATCCATAAAAACAAGTTCATGCATAGAAGCTTGGAGGTTATAGTTTAGTAGATCTGATGGCATTCACACTTCTTGAGTACTTTAAGAAGAAAAAAAAAATTAGTCATTTATTTCAACTGTCTAGAATCACTGTACACTCTGCATTGCTTTAATAGCTACTTCCTTCACTCTGCTGACTGTGACATTTAAATCCACACTTCATGTATGTCTTCTGTTGTTTTTCACTTCAACTGCCAGGTAAGTGTGTGGCTAGTGACCACATGCCTTTCATTTTTGGAAACTGTTTGATAAAAACTGATACTGTTGTAAATTTAAGATGTGGGCGAGATCCAAGAATCAGCACTGTGTTTGTGACCTATGCATAAGAGGTCTGATAAAAGACTACTGCCTAATCATAATGCTGAGATGTCTTATCAAAACAGATTTTTTAATGCACTATTTTTAAAGCACCATTGAAATACTCAGATCTTGACAGCTGGGTTTCCCTCTGTACTTGTTGGACATCTCAATAGTTGTATGTTCACCTGCACCATACAGAGATTGTGCACTGTAGAAACTTGTCTTTTCAGGAACCAACTCAAAATTAACACAGATTATTTATTGTATAAATAAATAAATAAGCAGACCACATTTATTTATATGGTTAATAAGCAGCAGCTCACTGTTACTATCCTGACTTTATGGATGGTCCATAACATGGGGCAGAATATACATTATCCAAGCTTGCAGGAGTAATTAATATCACTATAGAAATTAATGACTATTATGTCACTATTCTACTCCAGCACTTAACACTTCTTATTTCAGAATCTTAAATATATAGAATTATCAATAGATTTTGGAAACTGCCATTCATATCAAGATTACACTAGTGTAATTAGACATCTTTATTCTGTCCCCTAGAATGTACTAGTAGTATATAATACAAAATCATTTAAAACATGGTTTAAGTACCTCTGATATTACATTAAAAGCATTTAAAACATTATATGATTGTCAAACCAGTGGGTAAAATCTAGAAAAAAATTAATTGAGTTGCAACACATGCCAGATTTTTAAATATTGGTTGCTGATATTTTTAATCAGTTGCTTTGATTAGTCAATTCTCACGGAATATACTAAGTTACTGTATTTCTCTCTCTGTGCAGACATGCGTTCATTAATGCTCTGTCCCAAGTTCCATTACAATGGGAAAAAACCTTCCATTGGTTCCAACGATTTGGTGAAATTTTGCCCGAAAATGAGAGAAATTCTGCGAGGGCTCATTTTCCAAGCACATAGCCTTATCTCTGAAATCAGAAGGAATTAGGAAATGCTATTGTGATCAGTACAGGCAAACTAGTGCTGCTATTAGTCCCCAATGGAAGGTTCCTTCTTTGCATAATGCACTGGTCTTACAGGCAAACATAAGGTTTGTTGGCAAAGGTATCTGCAAGGTCTCTCCCAAATAACTGAACTGATCCACAGTTGTTATAATGCTCCCATCAATGGAACCTCCCATCAATGGCTCTAAAAGACTGTCAGTCTATGTTCTTGGCTCTGTGTATTTACCTTCCAGGTGACCCTAATGCTTTGTGAAGATATAGGCTCAAGTTGGACATCCTGAGGTGGACCATCAGGAGCTGCAAAGAAAGAAGAGAGAGGATCAAAACTGGCCCTCACAGTACACAGAATTCAGCACTGCACATGTGTCTCCAACTTAACCCTCCAGCGTCACAAAGGTTGGACTGGGTCCATGTCATGTGGAAAACTGAAGATGGCACTTCATCAAATAAAACCAAGACTAGCATCTTCCTTACTGAGGTGTGATCTCTGGCCACAAGTGAAATACAACAGATGCTGAAGCCTAGCAACCTGGCAAATAAAATAGGAGTGAATAATAGTGACTTCACTTGTTTAGTGATGCGCTTGCAGTGCTGTTTCTGTTTTGTAAATGGGCAAGATGTATTTTAAGCAGTCAGAACCCTGTAGGTGATAGAAAGGCAGCAGAACCCATTTGAAAGCAGGTGAGATAGGAGCTCCTCAGCTGACCTCCATCATGTCACAAACTTCCAGCAGGATCCTTTTTGTTCACTGGAGACTGAGCACAATCAGTCAGATATCAAATATTTTAAAACCGGAAACCTGCACATTAGCCCTCTCCCCTTCCCTGATGTCAGTACCTTGGCCTGGAAATCAGACAAAAAATAACTACCAGATGGAAAAAGCACACTGCAGCTCCTGCCTGAGTCAGGAGCAATTTCATTTACTATATATATACTGCCAAGGGTGCACATGGTTCTTTAAAGTCCAATGAAAAAAAGAAGGCCCTGAGTCTATGGGAACCTGCTTGTCAGCTGGGCAGCTACAAAGCAGATCAAGAATTGACTGGGATTGAACAAAGAGGTGTGAAGTAAATTGCTTGCTCAGGGAGGTAAATCATTGTAAAAGAAAGATCTGAAGAAAGGAATGGAGTAATCTCAAGCTGCTCTAGAGAGTTCCCTTGATGGGAATATGGCCTCAGTAAAAGGTATTAAATTAAGTTTAATAGCATGACAAAGGAAGTAAAGCAATAAAAAGGGTGAGATGGGGCTGTTAGAGGTGGAGCAGCAGTAAATGACAGCTGTGATGAAAGGAATCAGAATATTTTGCTTTAACTGATGAAAGCAGAGAGACCCAGAATACAGCCCATAATATATTTAAGTTATTAAAAATGCCCTGTCCTTCATATGGGAAATTTCTAGAGGATTAAAGAACTTTATTTCCATTCCCCCTACATTAGTGTACAGGAAGGAGAAGAGAAAAACATCCAGTGGTAAAAAAAAAATTTGAATTCTGTTCTTCATTCTGCCCCCGTTAAAAAACATGGATGCCATTTCCCTGGGTACGTTATAATGTGGTGGAATTTGAGCAGAGTGTTTAAACCTAAAAGATGGATTTTAAAATATGCTTCTTAAAATTTTGACTTTTCCTTGAAAGACACCAAAAGTTTTCATAGATTTAAGTAGTCAACTGTTCCCAGCATACCATGGTGAGATCTTAAATAAGAAGTCACTTATTTTACATGCTTAATGTCATACAGAGTTTGTGACAATGACCTAAAGAAAGCCAAGATATCCCAGCTTCCTCTTGATTTCAATATTAAACAGCCACAAGACTTCTGTTTTTCGCACAAGCGTTAGTGCAAGTGTGTACTTGCTATCTATTTTCTGACACAGTAGCTAACTGTGGTTGTACAGAGGGAAAAATGTGGTCTGTAAGCTTTGAAATCGTGTCACGTTTGACCATCCTTTTGCCACAGACATGCAATCTGCACGCCCTTGCCAATAATATGGTTTGAATTGCTCAGGTTTTACATTGCCTTTCTTGGACCTTTATTTTTCTCCCTTCTCATTATCTTCCCTCCTGCTCCCTGCACCCTCGTTGTTCTCCATTTCGTCCATAAAAGCAGAGAAGAGAAGTAAGCAGTGATCAAATAAATGATGCCTCTGTACATTGCATGCCACCTGAAATCAAAACCCAGGAGAAAAACATTGCATACTCTGTCTAAGCCTGACTTCCTCTCTTCCATTTTTTCCCTAAGTGTATCAGTGACTTCTGAATACAGTTCCACACTGCTGTTTTTTTTTTCTTCAAATAGACCACTTCTCAAAAGACAGCGACAAAAGGATGAATTAAACTGAAACTTAGTTACAAAGAACTGAATACGATGTGATGTTAAGGTTCCACCCTGTTCACGGGGAAGCTGTTTTGTTTTGTTTTTTTTATTTCAAGGACAGCTACTGATCCTGACAACTTAATTATCAGTCAGGAAAAACTTGGCAAGTAGGAGATATTCCAAGCATGGGCAAATAAGAGAGAATGAGAGAGTAGATCCAAGACTCACCCCTCTACTTTGAAGTATAGGAACAAAGAAAGATGGGCATTTTGCAGATACAGATCATGCTGGCTAGAGGAGTGGATAATCTGTTTTCTCCAGTGATTTCATATTTTCATTGAACAAAGGAAGAGAAAAACTCGCATCAAATGATATGTGTTTTGCAAACAAACTATTTACTACTAATAAAACTGTTCACTGAAAGCTTTTCTTCCACTACCATGAAAAAAGACACCCAGTGAAAAAGAAACACAGTTCATGTTGTCTTTTGCTTATTCTGCTTTGCACCATGAGCCTTGTGTCCTGTTCTTATTCAGAAAGTCCCTTGGAGCCAAAATTATGTTCTTCCACAGGGTATAGTTTCAGTCTAACAAATTCACCCACAGAGAGAATAAGTGGGAATTACACGGTTGTATTCATATGAGCTGAACCGAAAACCAGCCACCAAGTGTTCAAAGACTAGACCAACATAAATCTTGAAAAAGAAGTAGGGTTTTCACTGCCAGGACACTGTCACCCAGATATCTGTGTTATGGTTTTCTTTTCAAAATCCCCAAAGAAGGAAGCATTGCTGACTTAGCATAAGGTAAGAGTAAAAGTAAAATTAGCAAGATGAAAATGTGTTTTCATACACAAATGAGGAAGCTGCCTCCTGGGTAATATTTTTCAGAGTAACTGGAAGGTGTTGAAGTTGCTTGGGTTACCCTCAGCCCCTTTGTACATCGTATGTAATTGCAACATGTGCCTGGTGGAAGTATTTGTGGCCATTCAGTATTTTCATTACTAATGGCTGAAATAGAGAGCTGTAACTCTCTGCTTTTCACCCATAAGGCACTGTCACATGTAACAGGTAGGACTTTGGATGTGGTAGAATGCACAAGGCTGTCTTTCTAGCCTTGAGAAATAAATATAGAATGGCACTGGAAGGCAACAATTTGATTACACAAAAGAGTGGCTCCAGACATCAAAATGAAAATGCTTGCATAGCCCTCCTGGTACGGGAACCTAAAATAATGTAGAATGCACAGCAGTAAAGACCAGGGGAATGACATTAACTAATGACAGCCAACTGACTTATACAGCAATCAGAAAACTAAGTGGTGGGTGGGCTGGAGGATGGAATAGTCAAAGGAAGATTTGATTCACGTCAGTCTTAAATGGGAGTAGCTTAAATGAGTTACCTGTACCAATACCTGAGCATCTAAGGAAAGTCACAAGACCTGCAGGGGACGAGTCACCACTGAAAATAGGATGTTGTTGATCCAGTTGCCTAACTGCAGATACAGGTATGCAATTTCTAACAACCTAGGCGGAAAACTGGGAGCATAATGGCTTCTTTGACCACTAGATGCCGCTGAACGGCTTTAATTACAGGCCTGCACGATTAAGTCGCAAAAGCCACAATGTTTTATGAGAACAATTCAGTATTTCTTTCGAGGCAGCTGCAGCAACATAAACAACATTTCATGTAAAGATTCCTCATGTTGAAGAGCAACAATTCCCAGCAGGATTTAGATACTGCAAAACTACAGCATACCTGCTTCATCCGTAGTGATGGTGAGCTCATTGCTGGCCTCACTCTTGCCGATGCGGTTCTTGGCGTACATGCGAATGTTGTACGTTGACGAAGGGTGGAGGTCGATGATAGTGGCTTGGTTTAGCTGAGGAGAAACATCTCTGGTTCTCTGAACAGAATCCCAAGAGTCTGTTTAAGATGTTAAAATTAAACAGACAAATAAAATATGATGTTAATGTCACTAACAAAAGCATTCAGTTAAAGGGATACTACCATTACTGAGTTAACCCAGAAAATGCCTGCTGTTACAATCAAATCAAGTGATCACCTTCCCTTTCACAGCACTCCTGACTGCTCTAAGTGCAGTGAACAACGGGATCTCAGCCCCGGGGTCATCAGCAAATCCGAAGAAATAGCCACTCCTTGGCCTTTTTTTGAAGAGGTGGTGAAAGCTGCAAAGATTCCCAAGTTGTGTGTACATACTATTTTTTTACCATTGCTACACCAGAACAACTGTGAAAAAGACTGCTGCTGCTCCCCATAAGGGGCTCTCACTCAGCAGAAATGTTGGTTGTACTCCAAAAGGAGGGGAAAGGGAGTTACTAAACAGGAATGGAGGTCTCTTAGACTAGCAGAGATTAGGCAAAAAATTTGATCCCATGCTCAAGGAGCTCAGACCATAGGCAAACAATGAGTATGAGCTTGGAGCACTTAGACGTTGGGCTTAGCACCCTCTAGGACTGATGCTATTTTCCTCGCTTGTGTTAGTATGCAGGAGCAGTTTAATGCAAGGGGAACGTAGAACCGTCTTAGCTGTTTGCATATGTTTGTAAAAGGAGGAGCATATTGTTATTATTCATGCTTACTATTGAACTGCCTTTTATGTTTTTAATAAATTCTCCAGACACACAATAGAAAAAAGGACGGAAATTGGGTAGATACAGTAACCACTCCTTTTTATACAAGTATTCAGTTGCTGCAAAAAAATAAAATAGAGTTCATCCATGTAAAGCATCTTGATGTCTTTTATGAGCTGCTATCCTTCATTTCTTTCTTATTGCAGGCAATGTTCCTCCTTTAACCTCTGCAGCATCCTGTGGGGGATGTCACTGGAGACTCTACAGGAGTGGTTTACAGTATGGGTCACTGCACGCAGGATCACAGAAAACTCAGCAGATAAGAAAGACTTGTTTAAAAATAGAAAGCTCACTCAGATATAAAATATTTGCTCAGACTGTGCAATTTTTTTTTTTTATATGAGCTTACTAAAAGATGCTCAAGTTGTCACAATGACATCTGCAGCTTGGCTTTTTACAGGGCCTTTTTGCTTGTCCGTGTAGCTTTGTTTACCCAGAAAACTTTTAGTAATCAGACATTTAAGTGCTAATCAAATTCACCTGATTATATATTTCCTTGGTAACTGAGTTCATCACTGCTTCCTCTGCAGGACACTTTCAGAAGCTCTAAAGGAGTTACCCGCAGGCAGCGCCACTATGATTTGCTTTCAGTTTGCTACATGTTCCCAGAATTTCTTAAACTTTAGAGAATTTTAACCAGTAGTTACACTCCATTGTGTTAAAAGTTATACAAGCACAGAAGGAGACTTCGGGACTATATTTTGATAAATGTATCTTCTTTTTGAAAGGTAAAGTAAAAGAACAGCAATCCCTCCAAACAGCATCAATTTAGAAAGAAATTCATCAATTTCTTTTAAAAATAGTTTTCAATGTTGAAAAATGTAACTGTTAATAAGAAAAAAATAACAGATTAATTTTGTTTTTTTTCTGGAAAATCCTAGATATACGTGCCTGTGTCCACATGGTAAGTAATTGAGTGAGGTATTGACTATTGGCTCTTCTGGTTTTTATTGATATTCCAGAGAGCTTTAAAATCTATTTACCTAAGAAGACTGACAAAACACAGAAAAAAAAAAAAAGAAGCAGCAATAAGCTTTTAATTTATTCTTATTCCACTCACAAAACGATACACCCAGGCATCTCTCAGTGTTCTCTCAAGTGCACGCTGCCACCCGGTGGGTGATGGGGGTACTGCACCCTGCCCTCGCCGCTCCTGTCCGCCTCGCTCAGCACTCGGCAGGGTGGGTTTTTTTGGCGAGGGGACAACCCCCCACCTCCCTCTAAGGTCTGCCAAGGCATCCTCCTCCTGAAGGATGCTCAGTTCAAAGCACAGCCCTCTCCCTTCAGATCAGGGCTGAAGCGGAACTCACGTTCGGTTTGCCCCTCAGCGTTACCTACTGACATAAAAACGAAAGATGAGGAGAAGGGCACAAAGAAGGACCCACGTAGCTGTTCCTATCTTCAAACCTTCTTATACACCTCCAATGGAAAAGAATGATGACTACACACCAGCAGTTCCAGTGAAGGGCCAGGTCTAAGTGCCTCAGGTACCTTTCTCTACAGGCAAATGTACCTAAGCACTGAAAAAGCCTGAAATGCTGAACTCCCACTATTGATATTGCTCCTGCACAGCAACTGGACCTGACAGACGCCACCTACCACTGTGACAGGTAACTCCATGCTCCTTCCAGAGGGTAACAAACATGTCTTTTTTGTCTGCTGGCAAGGCAGGTGTAGATAGGATACATGAGAGCAGCACTGTATAACAAAGTGTATGGTACGTGATCACCTGCACATTCTCTGAAACTGAAAAGTTGTGCATTCTTCCTCCTTGAGAGGCCTAGATGATGCATCCTACTGTAAAATCCATTATGGAATCCTCAGGGTAAGCACTAGAGGTGGAAAAATCTCACTAAACACAAATGTGCAGTTTATAGCTTTACTTTGGCCTTGGCAGGATGTTCCCTGAGCTTACCATCTGGACTGTGAACGTTTTGCTGAAGTTTTCTTTTATCCTTTTAATATCTGAAAACCATGAGAAGTTTTCTTAATTCCCTCTGCTTTGTTCTAACTTCTCCCAACTACCCTGTGCAAGTTTTTTAGTAACCATCTCTGGTGTTTCATCCTAATGAAGATGTAACTAATGACCAAAAGCATATGCAAAAATTCAAAAACCTGATCCTAGTTTTTCCAAATATTAAGCCTCAGGTTCTAAAAACCAATGTTTCTGTTGTCTGCAGTGAGATAACCGACTCTTTTTAGGATATGACCTCTAGTGCTAGTCCTCATATACAAAGAAATATTTTCTCCAACACTAATTCTACCATCCACTAATTTTTCTTTCTTTCAGTTTTTTAACCTTTATCACCAAATCATCTCTTGATGTTTTCATCCAGTTTGATGGTGCTACATTTGCTGTCTTGTTATTGATTTATCAAGTCATATGACAGAGACATAATTTTGTGATGCAAGTTCTCGGTGATTACCACTTAAATCTTTGCCTGCATTCTGCATTATCACTTGAAAACCTTGAACTAAATCTAATAAAGATGCTTTAGAGCTCTGGATTCCCTTCTGACCACTGCTTTAATCAGAAGAAAGCAGCTGAATCTTCCTAGAGGGGGAGTTACATGATTCAGAAATACAAGCGATGTTTTAGGGTGAAAAGGAGCCTATCAGGCAAGAATGACCTTCAAAAACTGTTCTGGAGCACGTGGGCGGTTAGAAAAAAAGGAAAAGAATAAAAAAGAAAACAAAGCCTGGAAACTTTTAGGTATACGTGTCCCTTGAAGACATCCTTGCCAAGTCTGCATCTCCAAAGCTGTAACTCCTGACCACAGCCTAAGTGGGGAATTTTCACTTGTAATCTGTCAGGCACCGTGCTCACCTGCACACTATCAATTTCATCTACAAAACCAATGCAAAAATTGTTAGCAATGACTTAGCATTCCTAAAATTGTTTTATCTGGTGAGAAAAGCATCAACACATTTTTGTCCAAGTAAGTAAAGCAAAATGGAAATGCACAATGAAGACAAACGAAGAATAGTAACGATGGCTAGTAGAACAATTTAAAAAAAAAAAAGGCAAATTTTAGAATTTTGTGAATGAGTACATTTTTATATATCAGAATGAAGGGGAGACTATATATGTACTGTAGTTGCTTCGATAAACAGAATGTTCACTGATAAGCCCACATACAGCATTCCTATTCACAGAATCACAGAATCACAGAA
>NW_009703773.1:0-477 GCF_000703405.1 Apaloderma vittatum | reverse complement strand
AGAGACAAGGATGTCATGTGGGACGGTGTCAGAGCCCTTGCACAAGTCCAGGAAATTGACATCCGTTGCTTTTCCCATGTCAACCACTGCTGTAGCTTTGTCGTAGAAGGCCACTAAATGAGTCAGGCACGACTTACCCCTAGTGAAGCCATGCTGGCTATCACCAACCACTTGATTACTTTCCCTTAGTACAACTGCCAGGAGAATCTGTTCCATGATTTTACCTGGCACAGAGGTAAGGCTGACTGGCCTATAGTTCCCCAGGTTGTCCTTGAGTTTTGAACCCAGACATCTCTTGCTGAGTGATGTCTACTTCATTATATAGATAACACACTCACAAGCCCTACAGAATAATAAGAGGAGTAATCTGACAGGAGGAGTTTAATGGAATGACTAATTGTGACCAGAATTTCACCTGGGACTATAGAGTCTGTAGTTAATAAATATCAAGAAATGTGGGATAGATGATTGGACCGT
>NW_009703772.1:2625-6781 GCF_000703405.1 Apaloderma vittatum | reverse complement strand
CCCAGAGAAGCTGTGGCAGCCCCTCCCTGGCCGTGCCCAAGCCCGGGTTGGACGGGGCATGCAGCACCCTGCTCTGGTGGGAGGTGTCCCTGCCCGTGGCAGGGGTTGGACTGTGATGATCTCTAAGGTCCCTTCCAACCCAAACCCTTCTGAGATTCTGTGAGTGCACTCTTGCAATCCCTGCTGGCCTTCACCGTGCCGAGGTGACGTGCGCGTGGGGAGCGGCGCTGCGGGACACAGAGCTCTTCCCATCCAGATTCAGAGGCCTTTTAACCTTATATCGGCATCTGCAGCCTTGGAGTTGAGAATGCAGCTGGTGGAGCAGAGGATCCGCCTATGGCAATCTGTACTGTACCTAATGTGCAGTTGTTTGAGTTTTGGGTGGTTTTTTTTTACATCCAGAGCAATAGGAGAGAAGAACAAATAGGGAAGTTTTTATCCATCTCGCATAGACTTGTCATCTTGCTTTTTATTAATAAATCAGAATTTGTGGTTTGTTTCTTTTTGAATGAGAGTTGGTTGCTAAGTATGCCCAGCGAATTTCATCTACCTTCAGAATTCAAGCTGTGTTTAAAACTTTCAGCAGTTACAGCAGCAGTCTTTCCTACAGTAACCGCTCTCCTTTGCTAGCAAACAAAACCTGTGTCGGTTTTGCAGGGTTTGTACCACCTGCCCGATTAGACCCATCTGGCAGGAGATGGTTTCTAAGAATCAATTCTGCACCACGATTGTTTTCTAGGTTAAACCTGTTAGTGCGGCGATGCTCCGCGTCGGCTTGTTATCCAGTCTTTAACCGTAGCGGTTTTAATCTCGTGCCATTATAAAGAAATCATAAATGGCAAAACTTCAAACTTAAGATCATATTCACGATTTTAGACGGTTATTCCAGTTCACGTCAGAGGCTGCAGCTCCTCTGGGTGACTTTGCTGCCAGAGTTTTTGTTCGTTTGTGGCCGCTGACGTAACACTTCTGGGGCACATGTGCGTGTTTTGCCAATTTTCATCGAATGTAGTGGTGCAGGCACAGCAGCTGGCTCGCAAGAATTGGCGGCGTGCTGGATCAGACAAAAGATTTAACTCCAAATACTTTCCTTGGCAATACTTGCCCGCTCAGCAGCAGGGCTGGGAGTTGTTCTGGGGTTGCCTCGGTCCTGCAGTTGTTCTCTCGTGGTTTGTGTTCGCAGTTGTGACCTGTGAAGTTCAGGGGCTTTCAGGTCCCACGCTGCTCTTTGAACGATGGTTAGGTCGTTAAGAGGACGTTAGGACAGGCCTGTGTCTCTCCATGTCAGCTGTACACATGCCAGAAAAAAATGAAATACAATAGATAGCTCCTTGATATACTTCAAATTCTTAGTTTGCTGAAGATTTCTTTTTGTCCTCGGCGTTTCTGCCTGATTCTGCCTCTCTGTGTTGGCAGCAGGCTTATTTGGTTGTCTTTAATTTTAAAGCTTTTGTTACGTAGATCTTCCTGCAGCCTTCATAGATTCGTGAAGCCAGCAAGCAGTTACGATCTTTTGCTTTTCATCCCTCTTTATCTTCCATCCACTGACCTTATATATTGATATTTAGTTTTTTATAAGTCTGCAAAAGCTGCCTTGATTCAATGGAAGTGTGGAGCATTGAATCTGAAGTTTTCAGTTGTGCTGGAGAGTCTCCTGGAGCATCAGGTACCCCAGGAGAAGGATTTGGGAGTGTTGGCGGATGAAGAACTGAACATGTCCCAGCAGTGAGTGCTCCCAGCCCAGAGCCACCTGCACCCTGAGCTGCATCACAAGCAGCGAGGCCAGCGGGGTGAGGGGGGGATTCTCCCTCTGCTCTGCTCTGGTGGGACCCCCCCTTGCAGGTCTGTGTCCAACTGTGGGGTGCTCAGCACAGGAAGGGGGCTGGTTAGCTCAGTCAGTTGAGTGTGGCGCTAACAACGCTAAGGTCGTGGGTTCTATTCCCGCTCGGTCCTCATGTGTTGACTGATCTAGTCAAGAGGTGGCGTCCCTGGCAGCAGGGAGGCTGGATTAAATGATCTCTAAGGTCCCTTTCAGCTTAGGCCATTCTATGATTCTGTTATTCTATGACACGGAGCTGTTGGAGCGGGTCCAGAGGAGGGCACAGAGATGCTCAGGGGCTGGAGCAGCTCTGCCATGGGGACAGGCTGAGAGAGCTGGGGCTGCTCAGCCTGGGGAAGAGGAGGATCCTGAAGGGGAGACCTTAGAGCACCTCCCAGTGCCTGAAGGGGTACAGGGAGGCTGGGCAGGGGCTGTTCACAAGGGACTGTAGTGACAGGACAAGAGGTAACGGTTTCCAACTGAAAGAGAGTGGTTTTAGATTAGATGTAAAGAAGAAATTCTTCGCTATGAGGGTAGTGAGACCCTGGCCCAGGTTTCTTGCAGAAGCTGTGGATGCCTCATCCCTGCGGGTGCCCAAAGCCAGGTTGGATGGGGCTTGGAACAACCTGCTCTGGTGGGACGTGTCCCTGCCCATGGCGGGGGGGCTGGAATCAGATGAGTTGGAAGGTTCCTTCCAACCCAAACCGTTCTGTGATCACTTCTTGAGCCTCAGGATCCCACAAAGGTCTGTGGTTTGCCAGGTGACTTAGCATGTCTGATACCTCTCTTCTCTCTGTTTTTGCTGTGATGTTATCCCTGATAGCCTGAGCTGGTCACTTCTGGGTATGATACTGGAAGAAGCGATGCTAAAATAAATTTCTGTGCATCTACCTATGATACTTACTTATACAGATGTCACAGCACTGTTAGACTGAGCCCTATTTGGTTTAGAGAGAGAGATTTGTATAGTTTGGAATATCCATGGGCATTCTGTTAGTTATAAAACTGAGATTTGAGGTAGAAATGAAGGAAGGAAATCTTTAATAGAGCATCAGGCAGCTTGTTTCCTTTTCAGCAGTGTTGTAAGGCACAGGAGTGATTCTCAGCAGAGCTGGGCTCCACGTTCGAGTTTGTCACATTAACACCTGCGGTGGGTGCTGCGTTGTCGTGAGCTACCTGCAGGTCTGTGGAAGTGGTGGGGATTCATTACTTGCGCACTTAGTTGTGGAAGCAGAAGTCAAACACTGGTGTGAGGGCTGGATCTTAATTGCAATTCTTTTTTCTTTCAGTTCTTCAGAACCACGTCCAGCTGGCCTGGAGGAGAGTGATCAGTCATCGATGTCTGGAGAACAAGGAATGAATTTAGATAATTCAGGCCCTAAACTTCCAGATTTTGCAAATAGACCACCAGGTAGTAGGATTTTTTTGTGCATTTTCTGAATGTAATAACTATAGGAGAGCTTTTAACTGGTCTTTGTGACAGTTCTATTTTATTTGGGTTGCATTCAGTTCAAAAGCTTTTTTACTCCTAGGAACTAGTTTATACCATTGTTCAGGTGTTTTCTTTGTGGCCACCTCTTCATTCTGGGCTAATCCATTCTGATGTATCATCCTGCAGGTGTCATTGAATACTGTACAGTTATTCAGCAATAACATCAATTAACAAATCTGTATTTCTAGCTGTAGCACAGACTGATGCCTTAAAAATTTAGCATTAACCAATAGCTGATTTTTTAGAATTAAGAAATAGAGGTTGCAGCTGGAATTATCCTTTGCACATAGGGAGGATTAAATCCAAAATCTGCAAAGGGCTTTATAAGCCACGCGGGTAGTTCTTAGCACTGTTTATGGCCAAGAAATACATGGCAGATTCTACTTTGTACACTAAAAAATATGAGATGTGTAACATGCTAGTCCGTGTCCCTTGGGGCCTGTCAAACTCTTAAGTTTGTTTTAAAGAGTATTAAAGAGTGAAAGTCCAACTCTGCATTTCTAAGTGAAAGCAAGCCCATGGGCAGTTGCAGAGACTTTTCAGGGGGCATGAATCTGGGGTAATAGCCGGTAGCTGATAGGATGTGTTAGGAGATCTCAAATGTCATGCAGGTCTTTCGTACATTAAGTAAAAATGTTTGTAAGGGTTAATAAAATCTTTGTCCTTATTTGTAAAGCCCATTTCATTAATGTGACTCTCGCAGAAGACAAACAGATTCCTGGCTACGTTTTGTATCTGATCCCGTTCCTTCCAGAAATTCTGCTTTTACTGATCTTTGTGTGGTTTTAATGAATGTATCGTCTTATCATCTTAGGTTACCCATCTCAGCCAGCGGAACAAAGGCC
>NW_009703772.1:0-2447 GCF_000703405.1 Apaloderma vittatum | reverse complement strand
GCCGAGAGGACCTCTGAATCCAGATGCTCCACGAATGCCAATGCAGCAGGGCGGGAACATGCCGGTAATGGTTAACCTCCAAGGTCCTGGATCAGTGCCTCCATCTCCTGACAAACAAAGAATTTCCTTGCCGGGCAGTGCTCCTCTGGGAAATAATGCGAGGAAAATGGTTTATCAAGATAATGTACAGAATCCTTCCAGCTCGCCCCTCGGAGAGGTTTCGTCAGTGTCTGCTCTTCCAGAAGGAGGCGGAGCTGAAGGCCCCCCAGCGTCAGGAGCTCAGAATAATTTGACATCTCATTTAGTAGTTTCGCAGAACCAATTAATGATGACGGGACCCAAACCTGGACCATCCCCACTTTCAGCTGCCCAAGGTGCGAGCCCCCAGCAGCAGTCGAATTCCCTGCCTAGCGCTCTCGCACACCATTTTCCCAGTGTGGCCGCCCCATCGCAAACTTCAAGGCCTAAAACCCCAAACAGAGCGAGCCCAAGGCCCTACTATCCTCAGACTCCTAATAACCGTCCTCCCAGCACAGAACCGTCAGAAATCAGTTTGTCTCCAGAGAGACTCAACGCTTCTATAGCTGGTCTGTTCCCTCCCCAGATTAATATTCCTTTACCTCCCAGGCCTAATCTCAACAGAGGATTTGATCAGCAAGGTCTTAATCCCACTACCTTGAAGGCCATTGGACAAGCCCCATCGAATCTCACAATTAACAATCAGTCTAGTTTTGCTGCTCCACAGTCGCACAAGTTGGAAGGTGTAGTCATGAATTCAGGCAAGCAAACCAACGCCGGGGGAACCAAGAGAGCGAGTCCAAGCAATAGTCGAAGGTCCAGTCCGGGATCCAGTAGAAAAACGACACCAAGCCCTGGCCGACAGAATTCAAAAGCAGCTAAATTATCGTTGACAGCTCAGCAGAATCCGTCTCTCTTGCAGAACGTGGAATTACAAAGAAATATGATGGCTGGCCCCTCTTCTTTGCCAACACCCGTGACGACAAGTTTTCAAAACAACAACGTGCTAAGTAACCAGAATCCTGCAATTCCTGTACCTGCTGTGACCGGCGTTCCCGAAGACACTAAAGAGAGCCTCAGTATGCCTCAAGATAACGAGTGTCCAAGCGCACAAGGTGTGCAGGGCAACAAAGACCAGCCCAATATTGAACTAAAAAGTATCCCTGCTCCAGAAGTGAAGATGTTGGTTCCAGAAGAACAGTCAAAAAAAGACGGGCAAGCCTCGGATACGAGTAAGCTTCCCGTCTTGGACGAAATTAAACCCATGGTATCTCCAGCGATGAGGGAGGCACCAACTTCTTTAAGTCAACTTCTTGACAATTCTGGGGCTCCGAACATAACCATTAAGCCCCCTGGGCTGCCTGGTCTTGAAATGGCACCGCTGGTCACCGCTGGTGAAGAGCTAAAGAAGATAGCTGTCATTCCTCCCCTGCAGGATTCATCCTCGAGCAAAGAGCCATCGAGTTCCCTCAGCTTGCCTCAGGGTGCTGAGACCTGTTCGAACCCAGGGCACCAGGAACTGGGGGACATAAGCTCAAACGTCGCGCAGAGCGTTCCTCCAGTCATGCAAAGGCCTGTCAGCTCTTCTTCCATTTCGGGGCCTTTACCCCCCAACCAGATAACAGTTTTTGTCACTTCAAACCCTATTACATCTTCTGCTAACACATCGGCGCCGTTGCCGTCTCACTTGCAGCCAGCACTAGTGTCGACGGTTGTCACAATGCCCAACGTAGGGAGCAAAGTCATGGTTTCTGAGGGACAGTCAGTTCAGTCTAACGCCCGGCCACAGTTTATTACACCCGTTTTTATAAATTCGTCGTCAATAATTCAGGTTATGAAGGGCTCCCAGTCAAGTACAATTCCAGCAGCCCCAATGACTTCGAGCTCTAGTCTGATGCCTCAGTCCGTGGCGGTTGTTGGCCCGTTGCATCTACCGCAGAATATAAAGTTCTCCTCTGGGCCCGCTCCTCCCAGCACATCGTCCAGCAGCCCTGTTTCTAGCATTCCCACCAGCAGGCCGCTGGTTCTTAATCCCTTGGCACCTCCCGCTCAGCTGCTTGCTCCCGCTACGACTTCTGCCAACGTTCCTTCGCACCTCCCTGCTCAGCAAGTCAAAGACTTCAGCCCAGAGGAGTCTTCCTCTCAAAGCGGTGGGTCGAGTGACCAGTGCTCGGGTACAGCGGCGCAGCCCGGACCTGTGGTTTCGCCTCTGCTTACGAGCAGCCCAGGGTCTGGGAACAGACGCAGCCCTGTCTCATCGACTAAGGGAAAAGGCAAAGTAGACAAGATTGGCCAACTCTTGTTGACTAAAGCGTGCAAGAAAGTCACTGGCTCCCTTGAGAAAGGGGAGGAGCAGTACGCTTTGGATGGAGAAGCTGAAGGTCAGGGACTGGAAACGTCGGCCCCAAACAGTTTGGGAACAGAGCAGT
>NW_009703771.1:8804-9932 GCF_000703405.1 Apaloderma vittatum | reverse complement strand
ATGACGCTCTCTCTGGAGGCAGTTGCTCTGGGTGCGAGGCTAGGTTTTGCTCTCAGGTTTGCTTCAAGCGTGGAGCATAATTCATTGAGGGCGGGTTGTGCCGCCTCTGCCCCGGAAAGCGTTGCCGGCGCTGTAAGCATTGATGTGAGCCTCTTGAGTCTGGGCAGACTGTGATCGTGAGGCGTGTTGTGTGGGGAAAGCTAAAGGAGTTAGCTTCATAGTGGATGGCTTATTCTCACCTATCTGGCACCATGAATGAATGTTTGGGTTTGCTCCTCTGATTTTAGCATTCTCTTCTCTTCCCTGTAGTTGTGGCTGAGTTTATGGAGGGTTGGGTTTGGTCTCTTGTTGATACTATGAAGTGGTGGATGTCTTATCCCAACCAATATACAGCAACCACCCTTGGCTGGTGATGGAAATGTGTTCCTTGGGAACGCCATTCCAAAGGATGACAGTGAATAAAAGTAGAAGTCTACACTGCTTCATGGTAAACTGAGTGTCAATGAAAAATGGGAACATAAAATTGTTTCAATTATATTGTTGCTGTAGTCTCTAAAAGGAGGCAGGCTTGGGCTGCTGGAGCATAAAGAGAGGTGAGGTAGTATTACCACCTATATGCTGGATGTTGTGTACAAGTCCTCTCTTTCAGTGGTATCTCCTGTGAAGACTCAGAGCATTGTAGGCTCAAAAGACCCAACTGCCCAAAACTGCCCCAGCATGAATCCAAACCGTGCTTCCTTGCCTTGCTTGGGCAGGACCCCAAAGTAGTCCCTTTACATTTTAAACACACATGCATTGTGCAATTTGAAGAACCCAGGGCTTTTTGTTTTTTTCTCTCTTTCAGTTTTGACCCACAGCTAGATAATCTGAAAAAGAGGAGCACCCAGGAAGCCTTTTGCAGGAAGCCAAGAAGGTGCAATCCGGGAGATGCAGCAGGGAGCCTTTCGCAGGTGGTGGTGACGCACGGAAGTTACTTTGCCTTTGGATAGAGAAAAAAAACCAAACAACAAAACACCCTCTGCTGCTTATGTAGGTGTATTTTTGTGATCTCCCTTCTCCGCCGAGAAGTTGCCTGGGTCGCGCAGCGGCGGGGAAGCGGCCACCGCTCCGCCCGGGGGGGCAGCGCCG
>NW_009703771.1:8486-8745 GCF_000703405.1 Apaloderma vittatum | reverse complement strand
GGCGCGCCGGCAGAAGCCCTGATCTGCGAATGCGTTTTCCATTTGAGATCGCCGCCCGAAAGTGCCACCTGAAGCTTCGGGAGCTGGGCAGGGGCCGCTGACGTTTTAAAGGCGAAAAGCCTCAAGAGGGGGGAAGGAGTTAAGGGAAGGAGGGGCAGCGCTCGGGTTTGTGTGTGCCAGTGGGGAGAGGGGATTGGTTATCATGGCGGATCGGACGGCTCCTAGATGCCCGCTCCGGCTGGAGTCGGGTTACGGGGAC
>NW_009703771.1:0-8469 GCF_000703405.1 Apaloderma vittatum | reverse complement strand
CGTCCGCACCGGTGGGTAAAGAGCTTGTTTACTTTGTGGCCGGATTCGGCTTGGTTTTCAACACCAGAGAGCACAGCCAGAAATTCTTCCTCGGGCACAACGATGATATTATCAGGTAAGGGGGCTGACTTCTGGTGGTGGGGTGGGGTGGGGTTTAAAGGGAAGGGAGGAGAATGTAGGGCTGGCGGAATACCCCTCCTTGGCTTCTTACGGCTTGGCTTGTACCTGTCGTTTTAAAGCAGCTCAGATTGGTCTCCATCAGGCTAGCTGAAAGCTGGGTTTCTAGATACTGTTGATTATTTTTTTTTTTGTAGCAAAGCTGCAAAATGTTGCCATTATAAGAGAGAAGGTAAGTTTTTCTATTGCATTGCACCAAAAGCATAGCACTTTGTTTCAGTACAGAAATGCTCTGGGAAGATATTAGTGCAACAGTGCTGCAAATCCGTGGATCCAGTGCCTGGAGCTGGGACCCTAGCTCACCCAGTCTAATGCCTTATAGAAGGCAGGTGTAGCTCTCCTTACACTCAGCAAATTCCTGCACAAGAGTGCCATAAATCAGTCAGACAGGTCAAACTAATAATTTTTAATCATCCGGAAAATTTCACTCAAAACCAAGTTTAACTGTTTGTATTCCAGCCAAAAAAAATCTCAAGCATGCTGATGCAAGATGGCTACAGAAGCACAGGGCTTGCTTCTGGTCTGATCAGGTTTTTTGTCTCTTTTTCTCAAATTCTGCCTAAGAAGTGGATTTAATTGATGATGCTGTTCTACCAAAATACTAATTTTACCATGCCTCACAACATAACATAATAAAAACATGGTTACAAAGTTCAGGATAACCTTTTTAAAAAATCTGTCCAGAATACAGAGATTTACATCAGAAAAATAGAACAGTAAGGTTGTCTCCGGTACTTTAGGACAGAAATCTGAACCTAGACTATCCTTTCAAAGGATGTTGCATGGTGATGGCACTCCTCTGAGCACAGCTAACTGCTGCCCCCTCTATTCACCTAATTCAGCATGAATGAAGCGTTTTCTTGGCGATATGGAACCAGAATAGTCCTGAGTGACTCATGGTGCGGTAGTACTGTGGAAACATCTGCTGAAGTCAGAGTTTTGACAGTTGGTAGCAAAATCACATAATTGTCATGTAATCATTGTGGAGCCTTGTTCACAGAAAACCATCCACCTTTCCCAGTGAGAGCTTTTGGCTGCTGAGTATCCTAGTAGCATTCTTCTCCTCCTCTTCTTTATAATGTGTTAAAGCAGTAGCATTTCATGAAGTAGAGGGGATGTGCATAAAGATTTATTTTGGTCTCAAAGGTATTATCAGTTCTGAAAGGCTGTTTAAATAGATGCTTGGCTGCTCGAGTCCTTCAGAGAACAATGAACATTTCAGATGCATATGCAGCGTCATGAATCTAAAGTTTTCCTTAATGTACAGACATAAATTTTGATGCTTTGCAGGATATGAAGTGTAATCAGTGTACAGAGTTTTATATTTGTGAGCTTACATTTGAATTCTCATTACATAGTAGAAATATAATTTGTCAAGACACAATATTGGATTTTTGGTTGGGCACTGATGCTTTTTTTTCCTCTTTTTTTCCCCCTTCTTTTTTAATATTCCCTCTCCTGTGGACAAATTGACCCGCTTATTATACTTGACAACACCTCCTTCCCCAAACAATTTGTGTTGTACAGCTACTGTACCCTTTATTTAAAAGCATCTCATATTGGGAAACTGCTTTTAGCAGTGTCATATTTAGAATGTACAATGGAAATAGAGTGAACATGAGTGTCTGATACTTGTTGTTTGACACAGCCTATGCCTCCCCTGCTCTTTAAAGAAAACCAGCAGCCACTTGTTGAAGGTTGAAGGTTGAAGGTGTTTTGAGGGACTTGCTGTATGTCCAACTAAGCTTTGGAAAGATGAGTTTTGTTTCTGATTTGCAACTAGATCAGATTTCTCTAGGACAACTAGTTTTAACAAAAGATGGAACATTTAGGTCCAGAAATCTTGAGCAGGACCCAAATAATAGTTAATTTCAGCTTTTGGTGGCAAAGAAACATTGCCATCACGTGGGTCTTAAGGAGGTAGAGAATATCCAAAATGCGGCTAGAATGTTCTGTTGTTTGCACCTAGTGATGGTTGCCTCCTTTACTTTTGATGCACTTTGCAGTAATTTTTGATGTAATATCCCATCACTGTAAGTACTTGTAAGTAGATGGTTCCTTATGTGGTTGTCACTGATATGGTTAATACGTGCGAAAATTTAAATTTGTGCAGTTTAGGCTTCACAGCTCTCATCCAACTGAGATGAATGTACTTACCCAATTTTTCTGGCTTTGTTGGTATTTACTTGCCTGAGATTAGCTTCTAAACAGAAGTTTGTACATTTGTAGTCCAACAGGCTGTAATTTCTAAAGAGATATGAAACACAATTCAAATTAAGAGAACTTGCAGATTTTAGTAAATGCTTCAAAATAATTAGGACTGGAAGACCTTGAAGTGAGAAGATCTGCTCCCAAGGATTGTCATTAGCTCCTTCTGTGTTGAAAGATTTCAGTGAATACTGCCTTGTGGAAAAAAAAATCAAAGAACCTATGATTCAGAGGATTGAGAACCCATGTGTTCCCTTGAAATGTTGTTCTGGTTTTACTGGGAGGTAATCCTAGCCCAGCCGTGGTGTGCAGGCCACCAGCAGTTTGGAGTCAGCCAGGAGTTGAGCTGGAAGGGGCAAAAGCCAGCGCAGTTGCATTTAGCTGGCTCACAGGTGTATCTGTCCCATCAACAGCACCCTTGTTAGAAAGGGGGGAGTTTCCAGACGATGAAGGCTCCTCCTGTTCCTTCTCCTCCTGCTTCTCTCTATCCCCAGAGGGTCTTGCTTACTGTTCTGCTCCTGAGGACCACTTTCCTGTTTATTGTGATGGCTGGACATTCTCTGGGTTGAGTATAACTTTGCACGCTCTATGTTTGCATTAGTAGCAATATTAGTTTTACTGCTCCACTAAGTCTGTTCTCATTACAACCCGTGGGTCTCCTCTCCTTTTCCTGGTACTGCTTCTCAGCTGGGCAGGTGTCATCGGGTGATAGAACAACTGCTGTAGTTTAGCCCCAGATGTGGATTAAGCATAAATAAGTATTTATTAAAATTAAGAAAGTGAGTATTTGTCCTTGGTGAAAAGGTAAGGTGTTTAAAAGTGTATGTTTAATGTGTATTCACGAGTTTAATAGTCATGCCTCTTGCTTTGTATCAAGATAATGCAGCTGGGCATAATTTAATTTGGGCTAAAGCAGACTGGACTTTATTTGATTAACGAAGAAGTGCCATTTTTTTCCAGGATTCATATTGGAAACTAAGTTGTATTTGTATGAGAGACTTTAACATACTGCACTCAGCTAACAAGGTAGATGTTGAGAGTATGAACAAGTGGGCTCTGAAGTGTTCCAGCTTTTATGCAAAGCCACTGCAACTTGCTGTGCTTCCCAACTCTTCCTTCTTTTAGCTTCATGGTGAGATGAGGTCCTGAACTATGGAGTTTAATTCAAGTGAGCTCTGCTTTGTGGGTGGGTTGAGCTGGGTGATCTTCAGAGCTCTCCTTCTATCCTAAAGTATTCTGTGGTTATTTTGTAACTTCTAGTTGTACAATACAGCTCTTGTTGCAAGTTATTTAGTTGTGGAACAGTTAATACTGTTGATTAAAAAGTACTGTCATTATAAAAGAAATGGCTGAAATGAATAGCATTGATTCTGGTCTCTGAAGATTACTGATGCATTTTGTTTGGAGATTAAAAAGACATGTTGATAATGAAGTTTACTTTATAATCAAAGACCATGAAATACACCCTATTCTTCTTTCTTCCTCTTATTTTAATAAAAAAAGGCTTTAATTGTTGGGTCCAGCTCAGAGATGATGAAAATTCTCTGAGCTGGGAGTTCTACGGTTTACTCTAAGGTCTATGGTACAGACCACAAAACAATCCTGAAGTGTCTTGCATGGCAGCTCTATGTTTGATTGCTCTTGAAATGTGATCTCACTGAAGCATCATAGCTAAGGTGTAATAGCCATGCAGATGCATAGCTGTTGCAGCATTTTAGTGGACATTGCCATGTACACATATCATTACATGGTTAACTCGTTTTCATTTAATTCAGTCATTTGTGCTTTGCAGGATTAGGTTTCAGAAGCTAACAGGTGGGGATTGTTTTCCTTCCTGAGTAATTGAAAAGTGGGCTTTTGCAGCAGGTCATTTTAATGGCTGTAAGTTAATACATTAATCAGAATCCCGCAGTTCATGCAGTGTCACTGCCTCCAAGGGGATTCACGCACATGTAGGATTTGTGTTTAGTATAACCATCTGCAAGACTTGTTCATTAGTTCTGACAGTAATTGAACGCTTTCAAAAGAACAGAAGGTTTTCTTACTGTTATATTGTGTGTTACTTGTATAACAGCAAGCAATTAGATCACTCCTCTTTTGTCTCAGGGAAATGATGAATGGGGGACAGTTCTTTCCTGTAATCTTTCTGCAGTTTGTGCATGTGAGAACCAAAAATGTTTGCCACAGAAAACAGGAAAAAACCACCCCGAACCCAAAAAAACCCCAGTTAAAATATCTCTTATAATAATCTAAAATACAAATTATTTTATTTTTACAGAATTCATTTTTAAACAGATTCTTAGCTTTGAAATTTTTTTCTGATGATGTAGCAGTAATGTCTCTCTGTTCTTGTAGTTCCAAGAATTTCTGCAGTATTGAACAGTTCTCCTGAACATGTCAACCTACTGAGAGTGCACATTTAACAGCATATTTTCAGCATATTTTAGATTTCACCTGCACTTTTTATATACCCCAATTTCTTGTGTTACCTGCTATGTTGTACCAGTACGCGTTTGCAAAAGCACGTTTTGTGTTCCAGTTGCCTTC
The DNA here is from genome assembly GCF_000703405.1 of Apaloderma vittatum. Lineage (NCBI taxonomy): Eukaryota > Metazoa > Chordata > Aves > Trogoniformes > Trogonidae > Apaloderma > Apaloderma vittatum. Next base: position 3,537 of record NW_009703771.1, on the reverse strand, counting down.
AAGCAAGTTGCTTGTGAGACAGCGTGCCCCGAGAACCTGCTGCTTTTCTCAGGTGCCCCTGCAGCCTTGCTGCCGGGATGCAGTACCTGGAAAGCCAGCCCATCAGCTAGGGATGCCAAAGCACATTGTTTATGTAAGGCTGCTTACAATGTAATAGCAGTGTTGGATTTATCAGAATAATGTTGTAAGTATGCTGGAGTGTGTGTTCCACCATGCTGACAGATTGAGATTAAAAATGTGGATGTGCCAGTGGTGAGGAAATTTACTGGGCTGTGAGAGCGGCTAGAGGCCTGGTGTGCTCTTTAGAGTGGTCATTTCAGGTTTTCTTGTCTTTCTGCAGTTGGGCAAAAAGAAATACGATGCTTGAAGCAATGTCATGTAGTGCTGACTGTAGTAAAGTCTTTGAAATAAGTAGATTGATGGCAGAGGTATGCAAATCAAAGCATCAGAGTTAAAATATCAAAATTGAACTTTAATAATTTTATTTAAAGTTATGTATTATTATCAAAATGTTTCTGTTTATAGGGTGCTGCTTATCTGAAAGGACTTTAAATGCTTTCTCTTGCGCTGCCACCATTTGGACAAGTGCCAGCACTTGTTTGCTATAGAATGATTGTTTGGTTTGCTGAGGCTATTTCACCGCAAGCGCACAGAATTCTGTGCACTCTATTGCTTGTGTGAAGCCTTGGCTTTAGCCACAGAAGGTGCACGTGCAGGACTGCTGAAATGTAGTGATCTAAAGGATGGTGAAGTAGCAATGAAGCCATCTGAGATTTTTCAACAACAGAAATTCCAGACCTCTTTGTTACTCAAATGCTATGCAAGTTCTCTTTCAAAGCCAGTAAAAGTTGGAAGATGTGACTTTGGAATAGCTAGTGTGAAGCTCAATCTGAGATCTGGGTATGCTAACATGCTTTGGGACTTGTTTAGAGACAGTAAGTTGTAAAAGGAGAACTTAGTCCCTGTAAAAACTCATTTAATCAGCTTATTGCTTCTTTTGCTTTCAGTCCCAAAAAAACCCCAACTGCTATTTATTTAATGAAGTTCTGGTGGCTACTCTTTTCGCTCTGTTCAATTGCTGTGCTGCATTTGGATTTTTAAGTCTCTAGTGGGGCATGAACTGCTATAAATATTTATTTCTTAAATAACCATATTAATGCATCAGACACGTTGAAATCTATAGTTACAGTATCTTACTGAATGTGATTTTTAAACATAGATTAGTTAAAAAGGCATTTAAATTAGTTAAAAAGGCATTTAAAATAGTTGAAAAGTTGTTTGTGGCAATATGTCTGAGAACAGCTGTCAGTTCACTACAGTATTTGTACACATACCATCCATGTACATCCCAGTGATGTGTCAGGTAATGGTAGCATAAAAGAAGGTAAGACTGAACACCTGTCCAGTCACAACTCGCTTGCTTCTTTGGACAACTGAAAAGATATTTATTACTAAAAATCACAAGTGGAGTTTTGAGTGTTTAAATCACCAGATTGATTTAACTCATTTTCAAAAAGAAAGAGAAAGAAACACGTCCAACAAAATTGGGAGCACTGGTATTCTTCTGTGATAGATGGATTGGAATAGACTGAAATTACGGTGATAAAAATACAATATAAAATAGATTATACTCTGAGAGAGAGTAGCATATGAGAAAGATGATTGCGTAGACATACCAGGTTACACTAACAGACCAGCTCTTTGGCCCTCTTTATGCTGGTGTTGAATGTGTACTAGCATGGCTGCAGTTAAACAAGATTTTGGCATTAGGTCTTTAATGTGTGCCTGATCCCTCTAGGATTCTAAGATGACGTCATCTGTTTAGAAATTATATTTTTCAAACCCATTGAAATGCTGGTCAGTGAAACTCCTCTTTCCATTAGGAGCTGTAAAACAAGTTTGTAATGTGCAGTTATGCTCCTGATTCAAGGTCTTATGACGATGCAGTGATTACTGCTTGTGGGCTGGTTTCACTACTTCTAGAGGTTTGCATTTTTTTATTTTTTAATATGTGGTAACAGGAGGAAGCCAGAAATGTCTAAAAGGATATTATACTGAGCCTTCAGGAAAACTGTCTTTTGTTGACAGAGCTATTTTAAAACTTCTGCTTGTCAGGCTGAAGAGGTTTGTCTGGTTATATCTGGGAATTGGATATAACCACTTCAGTTTGACAAGCTGCTTTTAGCACGGGCAGTTCTGTGCTCCATTCCTTACAAGACTGCTTATAACACAATCCTTTCTTCCCAAGAGGTAAATAATGTAAATACCTTTTGCCAGAGAGTTCTCTGGGCTGTTTATTCGGTATCTGGAGGTGGCCTTGCAGTAAACTGTACCTCTGAATAAAAACTGAGGTGTTAATGAATTTTGATAGGAGTTAATGAATTTTGATAGGATGAACTCCAAGTTACATTAAAATGTCAGTATCTGCATTTAATTGAGTCTCTCAAATTCTATCTAAAGGTGGAATGGGATCAAAACATGATGATTTTTGGTTTTTACTATGAGCAGTATGTATTGGGCTTTGTCTGGAATTTTACACAGCCAACCAAAAGGGAGATTTTAGTTATTGGAAGAAGTGTTAGGGACGCTGATTTATCACAGTTGCATTCTATTTAATTGAGCAACAGATTTATATAGAAAGAAAACAGATACAAAATGATTTCTTCATTTGAGAGAGAACTTAAAAGCTTTGAGAGATTAACTTTGTTTTGTTTTCATATTTACTTTTCTCTGGACTTGTATTGAATTTTCAGATATATAAATTTGATAGGTTTTCTCCTTGTAAGAAGATTAATTTCTTGGAGAGAGAAATTAAATACAGCATGAAAGTTTTGTCTGTGGAGTGAATGGAGGGCATACTACTAGCTACATCCATGGAGATGTCATCCTGATTTTTTGGCTGGTCTTCTCCAAAGCATCCATACAAAGCTAGGAAGGAGTCAACAAAGAGTTGTTATAGTCAACCACCAGTATCCATATAGTAGAATCTATGGAAAATAATTGATTTCTTCATGTAGCAAGAAAATGTAGAAATTAATGAATGTTGGTATTTTTTAAGGCTTTTATCAGAATGACCTGTTGTTTTATTGTCTGTTTTGTAGATATAGAAAAGAATTTTAAAATAATAAATATTTAAAAGAACATATGGCAACATCCTTTGTTTTTCAAATCTCGCACCAAGCTAGTTATGTCAGTGTATATTGTAACAATTTTTATTGCAGTATAATGAATTACAAGAGGGATTAATAATATCATGCATTGTACAGAAAATCTATGATAGAGTGAATGCCAGGAATGGGATAAGGTTTGGGAGAGCTTGTCCATTGTTTTTTTTTTTTAGCTTAGGTTTATACTGAAGAATTAGATATGATACTTTTTTGTAATCGGTATCTCACATACAGTTTCATTCTCAAAATTCCTTCATGGAGAGATAATATTTTGCCTGGGAAACCTCTAAGAGAATAGAAGAGCAAGTAGATATCTGAACTGTTGTCGCAGGTCCATACAAGGACATAGAATCATAGAATGGCCTAGGCT
>NW_009703770.1:0-433 GCF_000703405.1 Apaloderma vittatum | reverse complement strand
AGGCTGGAGCAACCTCTGAGCAGCTCCAGCCCCGGGACCCTGAGTCCTTCCCTTGCCCTGCAGCAGCCAGAACCTCTCCACCAGCTCCCAGCACGTCCTGGGTGCGTCTGCACCGGGATGCAACACCAACAGAGGGAGGCACAAGGGAATTTCCCGCGTGGATGCTTGTTTTCGGGTTGAGCAGTTCCCCTGTGAGGATGGGCGGCCCACATCCTGGAGGGTCTCCTCGGAGAGCCGCATGTGGTAGAGGTACTTGTCGATCTGGAAGGTGGAGATCAAGGCAAAAAGTCAGGCGGAGAGTCTGGGGACACCAGTGCGGCACACCCAGGACGGCGTTCAGCGCCCCCCGTCACGTCTGCTGGGCTGGTGTGAGGAGCGGGAGGTCGTGGGGCAGGACGCGGCTGTGCCGGCACGTCGCCCGCGCTGCCGGAGC
>NW_009703769.1:0-2121 GCF_000703405.1 Apaloderma vittatum | reverse complement strand
AGCCTAGGCCAGTCTAGGATTCTATGATATTGCAATCTGCTACTCAGCATCTCGGATTATTCAACAAAATGAACGTTTCTTGCTTTCAGGCTGTGGTAGATGGTGTCTAATGAAAACAGCTCTACCCTTTGGAAAGGAAAAATGTATTTCTGGGGAGCCCTACATGTAGGGCTGTAAACTTGGGCAGGAGAGGAGGAAAAAATTATCCCTTGATATCTGTGTTTTTTTCCTTTTAGAGAACTGCTGCTTTTCAGCTGATTTGCTATTTCCCAATCTTGTGCTGCAGCCATTGAGCTAAGTCACCTCCTAAGTTTCGAGGGGGGAAAATGTTGAAAATTACACTGTGTTCTGCAGAGTTTGTATCAAAACAGAGCTTTTTATTTCTCTTTTAATATACACACAAAATGCGAAAACCCTATTTATTTCCAAGTGCTCGTATTTCAGCAGTTTTTGTAGCTTCTGTCCTGAACAGCTTGGAAACAAGAAAAGAAATGGGTTTCTTCTTAACTCACACCTGAATTGGTGGGATTTCTAGAAGACAAGATCCTATGATGCCTCTGTAACTGTTCCAGTGTGCAGTTGTTTGAGGAACTGAGCCTATATATTGATTGAAGGAAAGGACTTTTACCAGAGTATAAAATATCTACTGGTTTTGATCTACTTACTTTATAAATCAAACAAATCAACTGGAAAATTCTGGGTTAACCAGCTGTAATGCAGGTGGGTTTCTTATTTTTTGTGATTTTTTTTTTTTTAATGTAAACCCTTGTTAAGCTTTCATTGTGAGGGTCCACTGAGCTTGTTTATTTTCATGTTGCTTTTTGAAATCTGTTCTTCCGATTGGTGTGAGTGCTTTCTTCAAGTCCTCATTCCTCAAAGGTGTATTCACGTGTTTCATTTTATGCACTGTAAATTTCGATTAAGCTCATGCTGTACTTTGAGTCTCAGAGCATCTGCTCAAGACCAGCCTTGCCTCTGCAGATCCTTGGGGTATGCTGCAGGGAAGAAAGCTCCCGTTGACGGAAGTCTTAAATCGCTGTGTTTTCACGGAACAGTTGGACAGGATGTACTGTACCTCTGCAACACACCGCACCCCTGAGCACGCTGGCATCGCATGCAATGTGTGGCAAGCAAATCTTATGAGGGCACTGATGAGATTTTTCCCCCGAGGCAACCTGGGGTTGTAAACAGCCTAAATCTTGGGCTGTCCTTAAAACGGCAGCTGGCAGCTGAGCTCCAAGCACCCTGTGCGATATGGATGCGATCGGTCGGGTCGGAGCACGCTGCGCTGAAATACACTGTGCTTGGTCTTTGCAGAAATTGGGATTGTGTTTGTGTATGGGAGCTGATGGGCAGGTGTGGGATTCGGGATCCTGTGTGACGGACTGTGCGCCAGCAGCCGCTCGGCTGATTTCTGTTGGCTTGAACACGCCATCTGCCCGGTGTGAGCCAGAGCAGGGGGCAGGGAAATGCTCCTCCCGTGCCATCTCTTGTTCCCTGCTCCCCCCAAGACTTGCACAAAACCACACGAACAAAACATTAAATGACAGAAGTGTGACTTTTGGGCTATGTTAATATTGGGGATGTTTGGATGGAAATATGGGTCTTGATCATCACAAACTACCAGTGGGGCACACTAAATTGACTTGATTTTGCTGCTTTTACTTTCTGGTCCTAAATAACAGCCAGATTCTTTTCAATTAATCTCAAAAGTTACCTGCTTAGCTGATGAATTGGTTTGAGGCTACCTCTGCTCTGTACTAACTATGGATGCTTTTGTGGATGATCAGTGTGATATTGCCCCTGTTTTTTTGATTAGGCAGGGGAAAGGCTGGGGGGAGCCAGTACAGATGGTGTCTTCCCCCCTTGGACCTTTTGTGTTCTCCAAACAAGCAAGTGAAACCTGTCAGCTGACTATTTCTATCCCAACTCAAGCCTCAGTTAAACTGATATTAGCAGGCAACTTGTGTAACTTGAAGATTATTGACCCTGCTTTCATACCTTAGAACCACATTGCCTTGAAATAAAAAAACACTTCCCAGTATCTGTCTGGGCCGATTAAGGTGCTTATGATGCTTCTCAGCATGGCGGTATCTCAAATTCTCTTTACTTCTTCTGTCT
>NW_009703768.1:19861-21275 GCF_000703405.1 Apaloderma vittatum | reverse complement strand
TTCTTTCTTCTTTCTTCTTTCTTCTTTCTTTATTCTTATTTCTTATTCTTATTTCTTATTCTTCTTTTATTTTTACTTTTTTGTTTCTTCCCTTCTGGCATCCGGAGCTTTGAAGGTAAATGCCCCTTTCTCACACCTTCGGGTTTAGCATCGTGACACCAGTGACTGAACGTGACAAGGAGGAACTCGTTTATGGGATGCTACTGGATCTGGCCTGTTCCACGCCCAGGTGAGACAGCTGGGGATAGTCGGCATGGGGAGAGCATGAGGTAGCCCGTGAATACAGACACTGAGCACGCAATGCCCTAAGACAGGATTGATTACCCAGACTAGCAGAAAACTGGGTGCCTTGGAGACTTAACTGGTGGGAACAGATACCTTTAATCTTAAAAGGGTATTTGGAAAGAAAGGTTATGAGTTTGGTACCAACTTCTTAGCAGGTCAGAATAAATGGGTGTCTGATTTCTCCCCCAAAGCCAAGAAGTTTAGGACCTGTACACCTTGGGAGATCTGAGCCACAGCTCTTTGTCACCATTGAAACAGAAACTTGGCTTCTAGGCCACTGGAATGCTTTTGGAAGACCGCACCTGAGCATTTGTTCCCTTTCCCTGCGTATTTACGAGCATTAACTGCTGCTTGACACCAGCCTTTGCAGGAAGAGACAGCGCTGGGCTGGTCTGCAGGCTTTGCATTTGCACATCCCTGCCAGGAAATCTTTGCCACAGGGAGTCATCCTCAAGGACAAAATACAGGTGAGTGTGCGCCTGGCTAAAGCAGACCCCCCTGAGGAGAGGGAGCTGCCCCAAGCGCTCACAGCAGCATTGCAGTCCCGAGCTGATGTTATTCATAGAAACAACCGTCAGGCTCAACAAGTGAGGAAAGGCATGCAGCTCGGTTGTTTTTGTTAAATAACATTCGATGCCAGTATTCATTTTGCCTAGTAAGAAATCAAAATCAGAGTATCATTGAGGAAAGAAAACAGAAGGAATAAACCTCTGGATATCTGTCTATTTGCCCCGGGTCTTTGAGACCTATTCCCATCATTACAGGTTGCTCTGATCCATCAAAATGCTCATAAGTGCTTCTCATAAATGCTTGAACTCCCATCTTAAAATGAGCTAGATTTTTGCAAGGGAGATGCAGATCGTTCAGAAAATTTCACTGAGGTGAATTGCTGTGTCACAAACACGGATTTTTCTCTTCTTGGACACTTCTCTGAGAGATCCCAGGAAGCCTGCAGGTCACTGGTAAAAGCATCAAATGATGATTTTAGAGGTCAAACCACCTCTGCATAATCATGGAAAGAGATGTGAGGACACTGTTCTTATACTGGTGTAAATATAGGAGCCTGAACATAGGCGTTTCTTTATTTAAAGCACCAGGAGTTGAAAAACCTGGAATGGTACAGAAAGTG
>NW_009703768.1:12377-19830 GCF_000703405.1 Apaloderma vittatum | reverse complement strand
GTTCAGCTCAGCTTCAGGCTAATTACTGAAAAAATAAGCAAACACACCTGGGAAAGCAAGATGACAGGGCCTGGAAAGTTTTGCAGGGACTTAACAGTACCAAGAGTTCACTTGGAGCAGAACTTGTTACGACAATTGTGTTCCTCTGTGGTGGTAAAGAAAAGCCACTCAAGACCAGCTACCCGAGTAATCGCCTCCTTCAGAGAGATGGAAACACCGCACCTCAGAGTCTGAAAAGTGCAGGTGCCTGGAAACGCTCTGTAAACGTGATATCCCTCTGGAAAAATGTAAGTATTACTCTTGTCTGAACAATTACTCACTCAAAAATACTAAGGAGCGGCAGCAATAGATACGCTAATGCCTGGAAATGTAGCTTTTGCAGCATTTCATGAATGTTTCCCTTCTTTTCAAGCTCTCCCCTTTTTTTTTACCCTCTCATCTAACAGTCCTGTATGTTTGCCTTATTCCTTAAAGAAAGAAAATCACCCTGATTTAGCGCCATGTGTTCCTGCACAGAACGGGTGGACCATAACACACTCCTGTGACCTTCTAGACCCCTGGAGTGACCACGATGCTGTAGCTCTCCATTGGGAAGCCACAAAGTGCCCATCTGGGACATGAGGTACGTGTGACATAGAAAAGTCCAAAAGTTACCATGCCATGTTCCTTTTTTTTCTTTTTTGAGAACTCTTGATGAGTTTCTAGCTTGTTCTCTCCAATTGTTTTCCAAACTGGTAGGAATCACTAGTTGGATCTTAGTCTATCAGGAGCCATCTCCGCCTTCCTCATTTTCCCATCTGTAAAACGTGGATGTTACTTGGGGCCACTGTAAAGATTGACTAGATAGGTCCATATCCTGAACTCATTTCTCCCAGTGATTTCAGTGAGATGCCCAGCCCAGAACAATGGCAGGATACATGACCCTAAACATTTCTGCAGCGCTTTGAAAGATGAAAAGCAAGTAGCTTTTATACCTATGTCAGTGTAGAGGCAGGGAAACGTTTCATGATGTTTATAGCAGGCATCACGGACATTACACATGAAAACATGGGAAATGGTGCGCTTTTCTTGGAGGGAGATAATCTTTAATAGATGGCAACGAGGAAATAAATGCATTCATACACAACAGCCTACCTCTCGGAGGGTGTGTTTGCCTGAGTAACATGGTCACAGCCACAGATGTTTCCTCTAGAGCAAAGCACTGCTGCATGGGGCCGTTTCTTCCGAGGAACCGGAATGAGAGAAATCCCAGCACATGCTTTTCCTCCCCCTCCTCGCCCCTCGCTGTAGTTGTGCAGAAAAATGCAGCCCCAGTGCTAGAGTTTTCAATGGAAACATTCCCCTAAAAAACATTTGTTTCTCCCTTTGGGGCAGTGGAAGAGGATGAAATTGGGGGGGGAAGACAAAAAAAGAGACAGTATTTAACCATTCCTTTTCTGAGATGTTTTATTTATCTCTACCGATAATGGGCTAAAGCCTCTGTCCTTGAAGACTGCTCTCTGGGAAGGGACCAGGGACTGATGTGCATGGAGATGCTGGAGGGCTGGATAGGAACCTGGCTGTGGGACCCAGGAAAAAGCTTCTACTCCCTCCCCACTCAAATAGTGAGAATTATTTTTTTTTTTCCTTCTTTCCCCTCTCCCTTTTTCTCTCCATGGAAACAAACAATCTTTGACTCTTGTCATTCAGAGAAGACTACACAGCAACATGGCTTGTTTACTCGCTGTTGTCTTTAGTGGATTGAAGCTGTGTGGCCTTGTCCTTGTTCCAGGAAACACACGGCCATCGCTGTCTGAAGGAAAACCCTCATGACTGTATAGTTTTCGGCGCTGAGTGGCAGTTCGCCACCTCGCTTTTTATTGTTAGCAGATCACAATGTTGCCTTGCTGCTCTGTGCCACACACCACGCTGTGACTAATATCATTCAACAAAAGAAAATCCCCTCCAAAGTGATCATGTCCTCCAGCCGAATGGATCTGGGAGAGGCTCCGTTCACCCGATACCGTTTTCTCCCCTCACAAGTGAAGGCAGGAAGAAGGCCAGAATCACCCCAGGAAGCTCAAGTCCATGGTGTAACACCTAGGGTGGTCGCTGCTGGATCCCACGCCCTCCCAGTCGCACTGAGAGCAGAGCTGGGTTTCCTCACAACCGACCAGCCTCCGGAGCTTCTCAGCATCTTTCCCCACCGAACCCTCAAAAAAAAAAGGGGGAGGGTAGGGGGAGGGTGTGCAATAACAACATCCTAACTTGTTTGTGCCATGAAAGGAGCTGGAAAGAATGCGCCGAACCACATGACAAGCGAGGACATCGGGCTGCGCAGAGAATAGAAAGACCTCATTTTTAATTGCTTCTGAACAAAGTTGGCTCGGGAAAGTATTTCCCATTGTACTGCTGAACTTTTCTTCTCATCGCGCAGCAGCGAAACGCGGGCTCCTCCGCCGCTGCAAGTGGGCTGAAGTCAAGCCTGTGTTAGGGATCGCTTCACTCCCTATTAACAGCAGATTAGCCATCTATCACCAGCGTTTTGGGCTCTTCCGCAGCGTCCAGGCGCTCCTTCATCACTGTCGACGTTTTTAATCACAAGAGAAGCAAGGGTGTCCCACCGTTCTTACAGAAAGAAACTGCAGTTAAGCGTTTGAAGACACCTTCTCCCCATTGTTCCAAGCAGGGCTGGTCATTCCAGAGAACTGGCTGGAAGCATCAAAGCCTCTCTAGTCCTGCACTGGTGCTTCAGTCACAGCAAGAAAGAAGAGCCGTGATGGCCAGCACCCAGCCGAGATGAGGCACAAGCTGTGTTTACCCGTGTGCTAACAGCAGGGCCACGGCTACAACACGTACAAGCCAAAGAATTATTATATGAGTAAAGGTTCTCAGCTTTAAAGTCTAAATCCTTCAGGGCACAGACTTTATGGCTTGATTGTCGGTTCTGAGAGCCCACGGCTTCACTAAAATGCATTGCATTTCAGAGTTTTTGTGGATTTAGAGAAAAGTCAGAAGTGACTCGTATAACACGTCTTCCTGAGCATGCAGAGAGCCTGAAACAATAGATCTGAAAGATGCAGGCTGCCCCATTCACTTTTTCTTCAAAATCTGCCATTTCCTCAAGTAGGAACTCGGTCAGCCCACAAGAAAAAAGTCCACATCATACAGCTAAAGACACCAGAAGGCCATGTAGGCGTGTGCCTTGGGCATTATTTAACTAAATAGCGATTTAGCATCTTGCATTGAAATGTCTTTTAGCTGAAGACGAGCAACTTCCCAAGCAGCAGCGAGGGCCCCGTCCTTGTCACTGCTTCCCTCACTGTCCAACACAGAAATTGCAAAATCGCATTGGCTTTAGCGTGCACAGGCTCACGCTCCTGCTGTGAGGGTACACGACACATTTCAGAAAGCATTTTGATGCAAGATGAACTGCTGATTGCTCGCAGGTAAGCTCACAGAACAGCTTTGCTGCAAGTCATGCTGCTTTTTTTTTTTTTTCCCCCCAGAACATAAATACTCCAGTTCTTGTTTTCCCTGTGGGAATCTTACAGCAACCTAAAGGTGATCTTTTTGAGGCTTCCTGCTTTGCCTCCAGGTAACGCCTCACTACTGAACCTCTGCAGAAGCTCTGAACCCTTCTGAGCGTTCTGCAGCTTCATGCTCAACTTTCAGCAGCCTGCGCTAATTCCTTCCCTGCTGGGTGTTGCCCTTGAAGCAGAGATGACAGAAATGAACTCGTACCTGCACTTCACTCACTACTGATTCGCTCAAGCTGCTGGTGCAGATGGGTTTGCAACAGGCTGCCAAACTCTAGCCTGGAGCAGCTGCTACTTCCAATTAAAAACACTTTTTAATGACTTTAAGATGACAAGGCCCAAAAAAGTTTTGCTGTTTATTAATAACCTGCATCAAAACTGACTACTGAAGCCAGAAATACAACTGTTGTAGCACTATTCCAGCCCAGTCAAAATCCCAATGAATTAGCTTAAGCTTACAGTAATTAATTTTCCTCTCTAACTACAGTTACATGCCTCTGTCTAGTTAATACCTTCCCTGTAGTGTGGATCGGATGGTTAATTACCAGCTGGGAAAGTAACAAGACATTAGGTAGCGCTGTGAAACGTGGCCTCACAATAAATGACAGAAGAAAGCGATGGGCTGGGAGAGAACTGCAGAGAGCTGGATGCAGACCTAGCACCCATGGGTTACACACAGAGCCATAACCACGAACTCAAAACCACCTAGACACATTTGTCCAAACTAACCCGGCCGCTGACTGCACGCAGAGGGGAGAGCAAAGTGAGCAAACGTAGCGCATCAGGTATCACACAACCTGTAAATGTACCTGCACCGACACTTCAGATGTCAAGAAAGGAAATAAGGTAGAGGATGAAATTGCCACCTACTTGTCCAGAAAATCAGTGTTCGATCTGTAATGCAGCAGGGAAAGGTTGAGATGCTGGAAGTTTTCACTGGCAGAATAACTGCTTTTTAACTGCTAAAGGTCACCTGGGCATCTTCACCAAAGCAAGTAGTATTATTGAAAGAGTCAAAAAGAGCATCAAACAGTCTCGTTACTTAATTTGCCATCATCTGGAAGGGGAAGGCAGTGATGTATAATTATTTTTTTGTTTTTCTTTCCTCTGCTTTCTAAGCTCATGATGTAATGACTATGTTTAGGCAGTAACATAACCCCTGACTCTTACCCTCAAAGTGCACAAATACCGAAACAAGACGCAGAGGACTCCACAGTGCCGATGTTTTAATTCAGACTAAATGATACCAAAAATAATTTTGAGCTGGAGAAACAGAGAGCATTTTAGAGCACAGCACTGTTTTTGTTATGAGAAACCTTTCCTTTGTTGACCTTACAAGAAGCTGAAGCATTGCTCTCCTTGAGCCCCTCTATACAGAGCACACGGTAACGATGAGAACTTTTTATTTAATACTGTACAAAACGTCTGACCCCTTGAGGCATACTAACATGTTTAAAAATATACTTAACAGTACCCTCTGGCTAAAAAAAGTTTCCAACTCATACTTTACAAAATACCCATTTGGATGCTTACTTTGACTATGTGCCCAGCATCAATGGCAAAAGTGCTTCTGTTTAGAAAGGATGGTTCAGCCAAAATTCAACTTGTTTTTCAGGAATAGGAAACCAAAGGGGAAAGCAAAAAAATAATAAAAGCCATACCAAATAAATCATCGTACTCCTTTCCACTGTAAGTGAATGCTTCATGTGTGTGCAAATCTTACCGTTCAAGATGGTACGTGAGAGCACTTTCACAACGTAGAGTTGTCTGTTGAACCCTCAGCGCTGTCTGGGGTGGTGGGTGCAGGAAGGCCACACTGCTGCTGACAAAAGCACGGCAGGAACAGGCTTTGCTACTACCTCCAGTAACTTTACAACCAACTCCACGCCGGACTAGGCATCCACAAGTTTTGACCACCGTCAGTCTGCTTTTCATTTCCACTTCAGTGATTAATATTAATGTAATTTCAATGGAATCACACCAAATTATAAGGCAATCAGGAAAAGCACTTGAAGTGCTCCGAGGAAAAAGAGAGGAGAAACCTGGTTTTTGCTTTCCTCTGTCTGACTGAAATAAGAAATATAAGTTTTACAGAGGGCTGAATTAACAAACCAAAGCTGAGAAAGGGGCTACCATCTCTGCCACCTGATGTTAATAGCTGTCACTGGAACTTAGCGGCTGAGCCTGCATTTCCACAACCATTCCTCAAGAGCACAAAAAGGGCAATCTCCCCACTGGCCATCTGAAAGAAAAATATGCTGAAAATTCCCAACAGGCAACTCCCATTTTTTAATAAAGAGAATGCTAACCCTTAAGATAGATTTTCTGCAGCTGACTTTTAGGCTCAAAAGTATAACTTTGCAGGTACAACCTTTAGATGACAGAACATATCTACCTCACTACAACTACCAAGGGGCAGGTTTTTGATCCAGACCATTGCACACACACCGAACAGCAAATAAACCCGTGGCCAATGAAAAACAAATACACGAAGCGCAGGTACTTCGTGGGCAACTGTTTAGAGAAACTGCCCCTCTACCACTTGTCTTGATAAATACACTTTGCATGTACAACTGCAGGAATAAGCTGCACGTCTCATTTGTCTGAAAAGTTGCCTTTGCACTTTGCTGTTCAGCCTGCAGAAATCAGAGGATATACTAACATCCTTGAAAACTTAGGTTGGCTTCTCACAAAACAATGAAAACACGCCTGTTCCCTCTGCCCCATTCATATTCATTTCTGACTATTGATTTCTACTTGCTCTTTGTTTCTCTGATTCTTGGCCAGCTCGACTCGCAAAGTATTACCCCCGAGGCTCAAGCCTTTTAAAGAGGATACAGCACTCTCTGCGGTTGCTTTATCCTTGTAATCGAGAAAAGCCCTGTGCTGTGCTCTTTGCCAACTCAGTCGTAAAGGAGCTGCGTGGAATTCCCTTAAAGCGCATTTCAGCTCGCTCACTCTTACGCTGGGAGGTATGTTCCCCACATACACAGTAGTAACCACGCCAGATCCCTCTAATCTGGGACTTAAAGAATCACTTTCAACATGATGTTGTCCCATTTGAGCTGAGCCCGTAGCAGCCTGCGGTCTTGCGCTCTCAGCCATCGCCTTCTCATTTAGCACTGCTGGCGTGTTGGCGTTTGCCAAGTCCGAATGTTCATCCTGGAGGGTGACATCCTTGCCAGACTGCTTCTCTCTGTATCGTAGACTCTTTAGGATGGGGATTTTTCCCAGCATCTCATAGCTGACCTAAAAAGGAGGAAGACAGATATAAGATTTCTCACCTTCCAGAAAAAGACAACGAGCATCAAGACTCATTTGTGCCATAAAAAGTGAGGAACCTTATTATATTGCTACCACTCTGAGTGCCAGAGCATTCAAAACGTAACCAACCGCTGGCCTGATTCTCAAGTTCCTCCCTAAATACACGCCGCAGGACAAAAATAAACCCTAGCAACTCTTTAAGCAAGCAGCACAATGTAGATCCAGCAGGAAAATCCAAACCAAACTCAGAACTACTTGATTTTGACATTTATTTATCAGAGTGCTTTCAGATTCACATTCGTGCTGTTATCCCTTAATATTTGCTTTGACCGGGGGCCTGTGCTCCTGCTCTGGCAGAATGTGCCATGCCTACAACTCATCAGACCATCAGGCACTTCTTGTTCCTTGTGCTCTTCCTCTCCCCACCAAAAAAACAGGATATCCCGTAGGCTGGGCCATACAATGGGGAGGGACGATGGTGTGAAGTCTGCAGCTGGGAAGCGTGCCTTGTAGCCAGGCTCCTCCGAGTGTGGGCACAGCTGGAGGCACGTTCTCTGGTTGTGGCACATCACCACAGCCTCCTTCTCGTCGTCCGGCCTCACACGCCACCCGCAGCTACTCATCAGATCCCCCACATCAGTCTGCTGGGCTGCTTCTCGCAACGGAAGAGC